>NW_028259418.1:0-16980 GCF_977971745.1 Zootermopsis nevadensis | reverse complement strand
GATGTCTTCTCGGTGACGTGTGAGAATAGAAACAATTGAAACAACAATCCAACATAACACGCAAGAATATGTGCGGTTCGCCACATTGAGACATACGACTTCAGTGAATGGACATTTCCATGCCATGTGTGCTCAGTAAAGACGTTTGTACGAGTTAGTAACACGGAAATCATATACAGACATCGCGTATCTGCAGAAGCTTGACCTATGTAGCTTATATCTTAATTGCATCATGCTTGTGTTTCAATACAATATTTTTTTTTTATTTTCCGTCGTTTACACAAGCTTATTGTTAAAATCATATAAAATTTCACATAAAATTGTTACATTTTAAAATTGACGACATGTTTCGATATACAATCTGACCTGACGATGATAAGATTGTAAATCGAAACGTGTCGTCAATTTTAAAATTTAACAATTTTATGTGAAATTTTATATGATTTTAACAATAAGCTTGTGTAAACGACGGAAAATTAAAAAAAAAAAAAAATATTGACCTATGTAATTTGAGAACATTTATTCTTTATAACGATGACTGGGGTCACTGTAGTAATTACATGTAGTGTAATATAAAATTAAAAAAATATTTTAATAAATTATTCTTCGTGTGACAACATGTATACTTCCACAATGAAATATTCAATAACATCATATTTAAGTGATAAGTGATTGGTGTACTTGCAAATACTGAAAGTATGTGTCCAATAAAATATCCTTTTAAAAAAATTAAATCAGCTATGAAAGTGAAGCCCAGAATATAATATACTTTTTAAAGTGACGGAATCGAATTTTTGAGTGTTTAATCATATACAATTAACCATAACGAGCTCAAGGTGCCCTCACAAGCGCAAGTCATATGACTGTACTGCGCAGGTGCCCCACTAACCTAACCTAACCTAACCTAACCCAACCCAAACCAACCAAAACGGGGTAATCTGCATCAGTGCAAAATGGTTTCCTGCGCACGAATTTTGGGAAAAGCGAATGGATGCTCAGAAATTATTGAAATTTTGTATGGACGTCATGCCACAGGTAAGTTAATGATATTCATTCTCTATTATGTCTTATCGATTTTTAGAAATTCGCACGAAGGCATCAAATTGGTGAGGTGGAGGATGCGCAAAGTCGGCCACGACCACTTATCAATAACGATATTAAGCGCTCACACAATCCCCATATAACACAATTAGTGCTTATATTCGTGTAATACATCATAGCACGTCTAAAATTACATAATGTTTCCACAAGAAATATTTCTTCCAAAATTGATGCAGTGTAGATGTTGACGCAAATACGTAGCAGATTCATGCGTAACGATGACCCAATCTAACTCACTATAAATAAGTATCATGTAACGAAAGAATCGGAATAAACATACGTGAATGATAGTACGTAATTTATTAATATAAATCGCTCACAAAGAAACTGAATATAAATTTCTGGTACATCAATTGCAATGTTTGGTGGGCGCGGAATTCGTGGCGCACGCCAAACTTGTGGTAACATATTGGTTTCCTATGTCAAACTTCTACAAAATATATCGAAAATATTGCCTCACATATACTCGAGGACACGACATTCAAACACAAGGACGCAGTCTATCGGAAATATACGGAACCAAAGATAAGACGTGCCATCTGTGACGAACTCAATGGAAAGAAATCAATACTTTCGAATGGCATCGAGGACCAATCAGAAGCCAGTCAGTACTGATTCTGTCTTGGAACAGTCGGCTGGTCCCATTGGAATAGTCGCCATTAAACTACGGTTGGGATTATTTGATACCGGTCGGTCAGTATCAACGTAACTTTGTGTTCTAGGAATAGAGTTCTTCGGGACCATTAACAAGATTAATTACCACCGTTCAATCAAGTATTAGCGGGTGCTACCTACACTGAATCTCAGTGTAAGGATGTCTTCTCGGTGACGTGTGAGAATAGAAACAATTGAAACAACAATCCAACATAACACGCAAGAATATGTGCGGTTCGCCACATTGAGACATACGACTTCAGTGAATGGACATTTCCATGCCATGTGTGCTCAGTAAAGACGTTTGTACGAGTTAGTAACACGTAAACCATATACAGATTACGCGTATCTTCTGAAGCTGGACCTATGTATTTTGAGAACATTTATTCTTTATAACGATGACTGGGGTCACTGTAGTAATTACATGTAGTGTAATATAAAATTAAAAAAATATTTTAATAAATTATTCTTCGTGTGACAACATGTATACTTCCACAATGAAATATTCAATAACATCATATTTAAGTGATAAGTGATTGGTGTGCTTGTAATTACTGAAAGTATGTGTCCAATGAAGTATCTTTGTAAAAAAATTAAATCAGGTATGAAAGTGAACCCAGAATATAATATACTTTTTAAAGTGACGGAATCGAATTTTTGAGTGTTTAATAATATACAATAAACCATAACGAGCTCAAGGTGCCCTCACCAGAGCAATTCATACCACTGCACTGCGCAACAACGTCTGCGCAGGTGCCCCACTAACCTAAACTAACCTAACCAAACCTAACCTAACCTAACCCAAACCAACCAAAACGGGGTAATCTGCATCAGTGCAAAATGGTTTCCTACGCACGAATTTTGGAGAAACCGAATGGATGCTCAGAAATTATTGAAATTTTGTATGGACGTCATGCCACAGGTAAGTTAATGATATCCATACTCTCTTATGTCTTATCGCCTTTTAGAAATTCGCACCAAGGCATCAAAGTCGTGAGGTGGAGGATGCGCAAAGTCGGCCACGACCACTTATCAATAAAGATAATAAGCGCTCACACAATCCCCATATAACACAATTAGTGCTTATATGCGTGTAATACATCATAACACGTCTAAAATTACATAATGTTTCCACAAGAAATATTTCTTCCAAAATTGATGCAGTGTAGATGTTGACGCAAATACGTAGCAGATTCATGCGTAACGATGACCCAATCTAACTCACTATAAATAAGTATCATGTAACGAAAGAATCGGAATAAACATACGTGAATGATAGTACGTAATTTATTAATATAAATCGCTCACAAAGAAACTGAATATAAATTTCTGGTACATCAATTGCAATGTTTGGTGGGCGCGGAATTCGTGGCGCACGTCAAACTTGTGGTAACATATTGGTTTCCTATGTCAAACTTCTACAAAATATATCGAAAATATTGCCTCACATATACTCGAGGACACAGACATTCAAACACAAGGACGCAGTCTATCGGAAAAATACGGAACCAAAGATAAGACGTGCCATCTGTGACGAACTCAATGGAAAAAAATCAATACTTTCGAATTGCATCGAGGACCAATCAGAAGCCAGTCAGTACTGATTCTGTCTTGGAACAGTCGGCTGGTCCCATTGGAATAGTCGCCATTAAACTACGGTTGGGATTATTTGATACCGGTCGGTCAGTATCAACGTAACTTTGTGTTCTAGGAATAGAGTTCTTCGGGACCATTAACAAGATTAATTACCACCGTTCAATCAAGTATTAGCGGGTGCTACCTACACTGAATCACAGTGTAAGGATGTCTTCTCGGTGACGTGTGAGAATAGAAAAAATTGAAACAACAATCCAACATAACACGCAAGAATATGTGCGGTTCGCCACATTGAGACATACGACTTCAGTGAATGGACATTTCCATGCCATGTGTGCTCAGTAAAGACGTTTGTACGAGTTAGTAACACGTAAATCATATACAGACATCGTGTATCTTCTGAAGCTGGACCTATGTATTTTTAGAACATTTATTCTTTATAACGATGACTGGGGTCACTGTAGTAATTACATGTAGTGTAATATAAAATTAAATAAATATTTTAATAAATTATTCTTCGTGTAACAACATATACACTTCCACAATGAAATATTCAATAACATCATATTTAAGTGATAAGTGATTGGTGTACTTGCAAATACTGAAAGTATGTGTCCAATAAAATATCCTTGTAAAAAAATTAAATCAGCTATGAAAGTGAAGCCCAGAATATAATATACTATTTTAAGTGACGGAATCGAATTTTTGAGTGTTTAATCATATACAATTAACCATAACGAACTCAAGGTGCCCTCACATGCGCAAGTCATATGACTGCACTGCGCAACAACGTCTGCGCAGGTGCCCCACTAACCTAACCTAACCTAACCTAACCTACCCCAACCCAAACCAACAAAAACGGAGTAATCTGCATCAGAGCAAAATGGTTTCCTGCGCACGAATTTTGGGAAAAGCGAATGGATGCTCAGAAATTATTGAAATTTTGTATGGACGTCATGCCACAGGTAAGTTAGTGATATTCATACTCTATTATGTCTTATCGATTTTTAGAAATTCGCACGAAGGCATCAAATTCGTGAGGTGGAGGATGCGCAAAGTCGGCCACGACCACTTATCAATAACGAAATTAAGCGCTCACACAATCCCCATATAACACAATTAGTGCTTATATTCGTGTAATACATCATAGCACGTCTAAAATTACATAATGTTTCCACAAGAAATATTTCTTCCAAAATTGATGCAGTGTAGATGTTGACGCAAATACGTAGCAGATTCATGCGTAACGATGACCCAATCTAACTCACTATAAATAAGTATCATGTAACGAAAGAATCGGAATAAACATACGTGAATGATATTACGTCATTTATTAATATAAATCGCCTCAAAAAGAAACAGAATATACATTTCTGGTACATCAATTGCAATGTTTGGTGGGCGCGGAATTCGTGGCGCACGTCAAACTTGTGGTAACATATTGGTGTCCTAAGTCAAACTTCTACAAAATATATCGAAAATATTGCCTCACATTTACTCGAGGACACGACGTACAAACACAATGACGCAGTCTATCGGAAAAATACGGAACCAAAGATAAGACGTGCCATCTGTGACGACCTAAATGGAAAGAAATCAATACTTTCGAATTGCATCGAGGAACAATCAGAAGACAGTCAGTTATAATTCTGTCTTGGAATAGTCGGCTGGTCCCATTGGAATAGTCGCCACTAAATTACGGTTCGGATTATTTGATACCGGTCGGTCAGTATCAACGTAAATTTGTGTTCTAGGAAAAGAGTTCTTCGGGACCATTAACAAGATTAATCACCACCGTTCAATCACGTATTAACGGGTGCTACCTATAATGAATCTCAATGTAAGGATGTCTTATCGGTGACTTGTTAGAATAGAAACAAGTGAAACATCAATCCAACATAACATGCAAGAAAACGTGCGTTTCGCCACATTGAGACATACGACTTCAGTGAAAAGACATTTCCATGCCATGTGTGCTCAGTAAAGACGTTTGTAGGAGTTAGTAACACGTAAATCATATACAGACATCGCGTATCTGCAGAAGCTGGACCTATGTAATTTGAGACAATTTATTCTTTAAAACGATGACTGGGGTCACTGTAGTAATTACATGTAGTGTAATATAAAATTAAAAAATATTTTAATAAATTATTCTTCGTGTGACAACATGTATACTTCCACAATGAAATATTCAATAACATCATATTTAAGTGATAAGTGATTGGTGTACTTGTAATTACTGAAAGTATGTGTCCAATGAAATATCTTTGTAAAAAAATTAAATCAGGTATGAAAGTGAACCCAGAATATAATATACTTCTTAAAGTGACGGAATCGAATTTTTGAGTGTTTAATAATATACAATAAACCATAACGAGCTCAAGGTGCCCTCACCAGCGCAATTCGTACGACTGCACTGCGCAACAACGTCTGCGCAGGTGCCCCACTAACCTAACCTAACCTAACCTAACCTAACCTAACCCAAACCAACCAAAACGGTGTAATCTGCATCAGTGCAAAATGGTTTCCTGCGCACGAATTTTGGAAAAAGCGAATGGAAGCTCAGAACTAATTCAAGTTTTGTATGTACGTCATGCCACAGGTAAGTTAATTATATTCATACTCTATTATGTCTTATCGCTTTTTAGAAATTCGCACGAAGGCATCAAAGTCGTGAGGTGGAGGATGCGCAAAGTCGGCCACGACCACTTATCAATAACGATATTAAGCGATCACACAATCCCCATATAACACAATTAGTGCTTATATGCGTGTAATACGTCATAACAAGTCTAAAATTACATAATGTTTCCACAAGAAATATTTCTTCCAAAATTGATGCAGTGTAGATGTTGACGCAAATACGTAGCAGATTCATGCGTAACGATGACACAATTTAACTCACTATAAATAAGTATCATGTAACGAAAGAAATGGAATAAACATACGTGAATGATAGTACGTCATTTATTAATATATATCGCCTCACAAAGAAACTGAATTTAAATCTCTGGTACATCAATTGCAATGTTTGGTGGGCGCGGAATTCGTGGCGCACGTCAAACTTGTGGTAACATATTGGTGTCCTATGTCAAACTTCTACAAAATATATCGAAAATATTGCCTCACATTTACTCGAGGACTCGACGTACAAACACAAAGACGCAGTCTATCGGAAAAATACGGAACCAAAGATAAGACGTGCCAACTGTGACGACCTAAATGGAAAGAAATCAATACTTACGAATTTCATCGAGGACCAATCAGAAGACAGTCAGTACTGAATCTGTCTTCGAACAGTCAGCTGGTCCCATTGGAATAGTCGCCATTAAACTACGGTTCGGATTATTTGATACCGGTCGGTCAGTATCAACGTAAATTTGTGTTCTACGAATAGAGTTCTTCGGGACCATTAACAAGATTAATTACCATCGTACAATCAAGTATTAACGAGTGCTACCTACACTGAATCTCAGTGTAAGGATGTCTTCTCGGTGACGTGTGAGATTAGAAACAATTGAAACAACAATCCAACATAAAACGCAATAATATGTGCGGTTCGCCACATTGAGACATACGACTTCAGTGAATGGACATTTCCATGCCATGTGTGCTCAGTAAAGACGTTTGAACGAGTTAGTAACACGTAAATCATATACAGACATCGCGTATCTTCTGAAGCTGGACCTATGTATTTTGAGAACATATATTCTTTTTAACGATGACTGGGGTCACTGTAGTAATTACATGTAGTGTAATATAAAATTAAAAAATATTTTAATAAATCATTCGTCGTGTGACAACATATATACTTCCACAATGAAAATTTCAATAACATCATATTTAAGTGATAAGTGATTGGTGTACTTGCAATTACTGAAAGTATGTGTCTAATAAAATATCTTTGTAAAAAAATTAAATCAGGTATGAAAATGAAGCCCAGAATATATTATAATTTTTAAAGTGACGGAATCGAATTTTTGAATGTGTTTAATAATATACAATAAACCATAACGAGCT
This sequence comes from Zootermopsis nevadensis, assembly GCF_977971745.1. Lineage (NCBI taxonomy): Eukaryota > Metazoa > Arthropoda > Insecta > Blattodea > Termopsidae > Zootermopsis > Zootermopsis nevadensis. The sequence continues at coordinate 9,609 of NW_028259418.1, read as the reverse complement.
CAAGGTGCCCTCACATGCGCAAGTCATAAGACTGCACTGCGCAACAACGTCTGCGCAGGTGCCCCACTAACCTAACCTAACCTAAACCAACCAAAACGGGGTAATCTACATCAGTGCCAAATGGTTTCCTGCGCACGAATTTTAGAAAAAGCGAATGGATGCTCAAAAATTATTGAAATTTTGTATGGACGTCATGCCACAGGTAAGTTAATGATATTCATACTCTATTATGTCTTATCGCTTTTTAGAAATTCGCACGAAGGCATCAAAGTCGTGAGGTGGAGGATGCGCAATGTCGGCCACGACCACTTATCAATAACGATATTAAGCGCTCACAAAGTACCTATATAACACAATTAGTGCTTATATGCGTTTAATACATCATAAATCGTCTAAAAATACATTGTTTCCACAAGAAATATTTCTTCCAAATTTGAAGCAGTGTACATGTTGACGCAAATACGTAGCAGATTCATGCGTAACGATGGCCCAAGCTAACTCACTATAAATAAGTATCATGTAACGAAAGAATCGGAATAAACATAGTGAATGATAGTACGTCATTTATTAATATAAATTGCCTCACAAAGAAACTGAATATAAATCTCTGGTACATCAATTGCAATGTTTGGTGGGCGCGGAATTCGTGGCGCACGTCAAACTTGTGGTAAAATATTGGTGTCCTATGTCAAACTTCTACAAAATATATCGAAAATATTGCCTCACATTTACTCGAGAACACGACGTACAAACACAAAGACGCAGTCTATCGGAAAAATACGGAACCAAAGATTAGACGTGCCAACTGTGACGACCTAAATGAAAAGAAATCAATAATTTCGAATTGCATCGAGGACCAATCAAAAGACAGTCAGTACTGATTCTGTCTTGGAACAGTCGGCTGGTCCATTGGAATAGTCGCCATTAAACTACGGTTGGGATTATTTGATACCGGTCGGTCAGTATCAACGTAACTTTGTGTTCTAGGAATAGAGTTCTTCGGGACCATTAACAAGATTAATTTCCATCGTTCAATCAAGTATTAACGGGTGCTACCTACACTGAATCTCAGTGTAAGGATGTCTTCTCGGTGACGTGTGAGATTAGAAAAAATTGAAACAACAATCCAACATAACACGCAAGAATATGTGCGGTTCGCCACATTGAGACATACGACTTCAGAGAATGGACATTTTCATGCCATGTGTGCTCAGTAAAGACGTTTGTACGAGTTAGTAACACGGAAATCATATACAGACATCGCGTATCTGCAGAAGCTGCACCTATGTAATTTGAGAACATTTATTCTTTATAACGATGGCTGGGGTCACTGTAGTAATTACATGTAGTGTAATATAAAATTAAAAAAATATTTTAATAAATTATTCTTCGTGTGACAACATATATACTTCCACAATGAAATATTCAATAACATCATATTTAAGTGATAAGTGATTGGTGTACTTGCAATTACTGAAAGTATGTGTCCAATAAAATATCATTGTAAAATAATTAAATCAGGTATGAAAGTGAAGCCCAGAATATAATATACTTTTTAAAGTAACGGAATCGAATTTTTGAGTGTTTAATAATATACAATAAACCATAACGAGCTCAAGGTGCCCTCACATGCGCAAGTCATACGACTGCACTGCGCAACAACGTCTGCGCAGGTGCCCCACTAACCTAACCTAACCCAACCCAAACCAACCAAAACGGGGTAATCTGCATCAGTGCAAAATGGTTTCCTGTGCACGAATTTTGGAGAAACCGAATGGATGCTCAGAAATTATTGAAATTTTGTATGGACGTCATGCCACAGGTAAGTTAATGATATTCATACTCTATTATGTCTTATCGCTTTTTAGAAATTCGCACGAAGGCATCAAAGTCGTTAGGTGGAGGATGCGCAAAGTCGGCCACGACCACTTATCAATAACGATATTAAGCGCTCACACAATCGCCATATAACACAATTAGTGCTTATATGAATGTAAAATGTCATAACACGTCTAAAATTACATAATGTTTCCACAAGAAATATTTCTTCCAAAATTGATGCTATGTAGATGTTGACGCAAATACGAAGCAGATTCATGCGTAACTATGACCCAATCTAACTCACTATAAATAAGTATCATGTAACGAAAGAATCGGAATAAACATAGTGAATGATAGTACGTCATTTATTAATATAAATTGCCTCAAAAAGAAACTGAATATAAATCTCTGGTACATCAATTGCAATGTTTGGTGGGCGCGGAATTCGTGGCGCACGTCAAACTTGTTTTAACATATTGGTGTCCTATGTCAAATGTCTACAAAATATATCGAAAATATTGCCTTACATTTACTCGAGGACACGAAGTACAAACACAAAGACGCTGTCTATCGGAAAAATACGGAACCAAAGATAAGACGTTCCACCTTTGACGACCTAAATGGAAAGAAATCAATACTTTCGAATGGCATCGAGGACCAATCAGAAGACAGTCATTACTGATTCTCTCTAGAAACAGTCGGCTGGTCCCATTGGAATAGTCGCCATTAAACTACGGTTGGGATTATTTGATACCGGTCGGTCAGTATTAAAAGCAACTTTGTGTTCTAGGAATAGAGTTCTTCGGGACCATTAACAAGATTAATTACCACCGTTCAATCAAGTATTAACGGGTGCTACCTACACTGAATCTCAGTGTAAGGATGTCTTCTCGGTGACGTGTGAGAATAGAAACTATTGAAACAACAATCCAACATAAAGTGCAAGAATATGTGCGGTTCGCCACATTGAGACATACGACTTCGGTGAAAGGACATTTCCATGCCATGTGTGCTCAGTAAAGAGGTTTGTACGAGTTAGTAACACGTAAATTATATACAGACATCGCGTAACTTTAGAAGCTGGACCTATGTAATTTGAAAATATTTATTCTTTATAACGATGACTGGGGTCACTGTAGTAATTACATGTAGTGTAATATAAAATTAAATAAATATTTTAAGAAACTATTCTTCGTGTAACAACATATATACTTCCACAATGAAATATTCAATAACATCATATTTAAGTGATAAGTGATTGGTGTACTTGCAATTACTAAAAGTATGTGTCCAATAAAATATCCTTGTAAAAATATTAAATCAGGTATGAAAGTGAAGCCCAGAATATAATATACTTTTTAAAGTGACGGAATCGAATTTTCGAGTGTTTAATAATATACAATTAACCATAACGAGCTCAAGGTGCTCTCACATGCGCAAGTCATACGACTGCACTGCGCAACAACATCTGCGCAGGATCCCCACTAACCTAACCTAACCTAACCAAACCTAACCCAAACCAACCAAAACGGGGTAATCTGCATCAGTGCAAAATGGTTTCCTGCGCACGAATTTTGGAAAAAGCGAATGGATGCTCAGAAATTATTGAAATTTTGTATGGACGTCATGCCACAGGTAAGTTAATGATATTCATACTCTATTATGTCTTATCGCTTTTTAGAAATTCGCACGAAGGCATCAAAGTCGTGAGGTAGAGGATGCGCAATGTCGGCCACGACCACTTATCAATAACGATATTAAGCGCTCACAAAGTACCTATATAACACAATTAGTGCTTATATGCGTGTAATTCATCATAAATCGTCTAAAATTACATTGTTTCCACAAGAAATATTTCTTCCAAAATTGATGCAGTGTAGATGTTGACGCAAATACGTAGCAGATTCATGCGTAACGATGACCCAAGCTAACTCACTATAGATAAGTATCATGTAACGAAAGAATCGGAATAAACATAGTGAATGATAGTACGTCATTTATTAATATAAATTGCCTCACAAAGAAACTGAATATAAATCTCTGGTACATCAATTGCAATGTTTGGTGGGCGCGGAATTCGTGGCGCACGTCAAACTTGTGGTAAAATATTGGTGTCCTATGTCAAGCTTCTACAAAATATATCGAAAATATTGCCTCACATTTACTCGAAAACACGACGTGCAAACACAAATACGCAGTCTATCGGAAAAATACGGAACCAAAGATTAGACGTGCCAACTGTGACGACCTAAATGGAAAGAAATCAATACTTTCGAATTGCATCGAGGACCAATCAAAAGACAGTCAGTACTGATTCTGTCTTGGAACAGTCGGCTGGTCCATTGGAATAGTCGCCATTAAACTACGGTTGGGATTATTTGATACCGGTCGGTCAGTATCAACGTAAATTTGTGTTCTAGGAATAGAGTTCTTCGGGACCATTAACAAGATTAATTACCATCGTTCAATCAAGTATTAACGGGTGCTACTTGCACTGAATATCACTGTAAGGATGTCTTCTCGGTGACGTGTGAGATTAGAAACAATTGAAACAACAATCCAACATAACACGCAAGAATATGAGCGGTTCGCCACATTGAGATATACGACTTCAGTGAAAAGACATTTCCATGCCATGTGTGCTCAGTAAAGTCGTTTGTAGGAGTTAGTAACACGTAAATCATATACAGACATCGCGTAACTGCAGAAGCTTGACCTATGTAATTTGAAAATATTTATTCTTTATAACGATGACTGGGGTCACTGTAGTAATTACATGTAGTGTAATATAAAATTAAATAAATATTTTAATAAATAAACACGTCTAAAATTACATAATATTTCCACAAGAAATATTTCTTCCAAAATTGATGCTGTGTAGATGTTGACGCAAATACGAAGCAGATTCATGCGTAACGATGACCCAATCTAATTCACTATAAATAAGTATCATGTAACGAAAAAATCGGAATAAACATACGTGAATGATAGTACGTCATTTATTAATATAAATTGCCTCACAAAGAAACTGAATATAAATCTCTGGTACATCAATTGCAATATTTGGTGGGCGCGGAATTCTTGGCGCACGTCAAACTTGTGGTAACATATTGGTGTCCTATGTCAAATGTCTACAAAATATATCGAAAATATTGCCTCACATTTACTCGAGGACTCGACGTACAAACAAAAAGACGCAGTCTATCGGAAAAATACGGAACCAAAGCTAAGACGTTCCACCTGTGACGACCTAAATGGAAAGAAATCAATACTTTCGAATGGCATCGAGGACCAATCAGAAGGCAGACAGTACTGATTCTGTCTTGGAACAGTCGGCTGGTTCCATTTGACTAGTCGCCGTTAAACTGCGGTTGGAATTATTTGATACCGGTCGGTCAGTATCAACGTAACTTTGTGTTCTAGGAATAGAGTTCTTCGGGACCAATAACAAGATTAATTACCACCGTTCATTCAAGTATTAACGGTTGCTACCTACACTGAATCTCAGTGTAAGGATGTCTTCTCGGTGACGTGTGAGAATAGAAACAATTGAAACAACAATCCAACATAAAGTGCAAGAATATGTGCGGTTCGCCACATTGAGACATACGACTTCGGTGAATGGACATTTTCATGCCATGTGTGCTCAGTAAAGACGTTTGTACGAGTTAGTAACACGTAAATCATATACAGACATCGCGTATCTGCAGAAGCTGGACCTATGTAATTTGAGAACATTTATTCTTTATAACGATGACTGGGGTCACTGTAGTAATTACATGTAGTGTAATATAAAATTAAAAACATATTTTAATAAATTATTCTTCGTGTGACAACATATATACTTCCACAATGAAATATTCAATTACATCATATTTAAGTGATAAGTGATTGGTGTACTTGCAAATACTGAAAGTATGTGTCCAATAAAATATCTTTGTAAAACAATTAAATCAGGTATCAAAGAGAAGCCCAGAATATAATACAGTTTTTAAAGTGACGAAATCGAATTTTTGGGTGTTTAATAATATACAATAAACCATAACGATCTTAAGGTGCCCTCACATGCGCAAGTCATACGACTGCACTGCGCAACAACGTCTGCGCAGGTGCCCCACTAACCTAACCTAACCTAACCTAACCCAAACCAACCAAAACGGGGTAATACGCATCAGTGCAAAATGGTTTCCTGCGCACGAATTTTGAAAAAGCGAATGGTTGCTCAGAAATTATTGAAATTTTGTATGGACGTCATGCCACAGGTAAGTTAATGATATTCATACTCTCTTATGTCTTATCGCCTTTTAGAAATTCGCACGAAGGCATCAAAGTCGTGAGGTGGAAGATGCGCAAAGTCGGCCACGACCACTAATCAATAAAGATAATAAGCGCTCACACAATCCCCATATAACACAATTAGTGCTTATATGCGTGTAATACATCATAACACGTCTAAAATTACATAATATTTCCAAAAGAAATATTTCTTCCAAAATTGATGCAGTGTAGATTTTGACGCAAATACGTAGCAGATTCATGCGTAACGATGACCCAATCTAACTCACTATAAGTAGTATCATGTAACGAAAGAATCGGAATAAACATACGTGAATGATATTACGTCATTTATTAGTATAAGTCGCCTCACAAAGAAACAGAATATAAATTTATGGTACATCAATTGCAATGTTTGGTGGGCGCGGAAATCGTGGCGCAAGTCAAACTTGTGGTAACATATTGGTGTCCTATGTCAAACTTCTACAAAATATATCGAATATATTGCATCACATTTACTCGAGGACACGACGTACAAACACAAGGACGCAGTCTATCGGAAAAATACAGAACCAAAGATTAGACGTGCCATCTGTGACGACCTAAATGGAAAGAAATCAATACTTTCGAATTGCATCGAGGACCAATCAGAAGACAGTCAGTACTGATTCTGTCTTGGAACAGTCGGCTGGTCCATTTTAATTGTTGCCATTAAACTACGGTTCAGATTATTTGATACCGGTCGGTCAGTATCAACGTAACTTTGTGTTCTAGGAATAGAGTTCTTCGGGACCATTAACAAGATTAATTACCATCGTTCAATCAACTATTAACGGGTGCTACCTACACTGAAACTCAGTGTAAGGATGTCTTCTCGGTGACGTGTGAGATTAGAAACAATTGAAACAACAATCCAACATAACAGGCAAGAATATGTGCGGTTTGCCACATTGAGACATAAGACTTCAGTGAATGGACATTTCCATGCCATGTGTGCTCAGTAAAGACGTTTCTACGAGTTAGTAACACGTAAATCATATACAGACATCATGTATCTTCTGAAGCTGGACCTATGTATTTTGAGAACATTTATTCTTTATAACGATGACTAGGGTCACTGTAGTAATTACATGTAGTGTAATATAAAATTAAATAAATAATTTAATAAATTATTCTTCGTGTAACACCATATATACTTCCACAATGAAATATTCAATAGCATCATATTTAAGTGATAAGTGATTGGTGTATTTGCAAATACTGAAAGTATGTGTCCAATAAAATATCCTTGTAAAAAAATTAAATCAGGTATGAAAGTAAAGCCCAGAATATAATATACTTCTTAAAGTGACGGAATCGAATTTTTGAGTGTTTAATAATATACAATTAACCATAACGAGCTCAAGGTGCCCTCACATGCGCAAGTCATACGACTGCACTGCGCAACAACGTCTGCGCAGGTGCCCCACTAACCTAACCTAACCTAACCCAACCCAAACCAACCAAAACGGGGTAATCTGCATCAGTGCAAAATGGTTTCCTGCGCACGAATTTTGGAAAAACTGAATGGATGCTCAGAAATTATTGACATTTTGTATGGACGTCATGCCACAGGTAAGTTAATGATATTCATACTCTATTATGTCTTATCGTTTTTAGAAATTCGCACGAAGGCATCAAATTCGTGAGGTGGAGGATGAGCAAGGTCGGCCACGACCTCTTATCAATAAGGATATTAAGCGCTCACACAATCCCCATATAACACAATTAGTGCTTATATGCGTGTAAGACGTCATAACACGACTAAAATTACATAATGTTTCCACAAGAAATATTTCTTCCAAAATTGATGCAGTGTAGATGTTGACGCAGATACGTAGCAAATTCATGCTTAACGATGACCCAATCTAACACACTATAACTAAGTATCATGTAACGAAAGAATCGGAAAAAACATACGTGAAAGATAGTACGTCATTTATTAATATAAATAGCCTCACAAAGAAACTGAATATAAATCTCTGGTACATCAATTGCAATGTTTGGTGGGCGCGGAACTCGTGGCGCACGTCAAACTTGTGGTAACATATTGGTGTCCTATGTCAAATTTCTACAAAATATATCGAAAATATTGCCTCACATTAACTCGAGGACACGACGTACAAACACAATGACGAAGTCTATCGGAAAAATACGGAACCAAAGATAAGACGAGACATCTGTGATGACCTCAATGGAAAGAAATCAATACTTTCGAATGGCATCGAGGACCAATCAGAAGACAGTCAGTACTGATTCTGTCTTGGAACAGTCTGCTGGTCCCATTGGAATAGTCGAGATTAATCTACGGTTGGGAATATTTGATACCGGTCGGTCAGTATCAAAGCAAATTTGTGTTCTAGGAATAGAGTTCTTCGGGACCATTAACAAGATTAATTACCACCGTTCAATCACGTATTAACGGGTGCCACCTACACTGAATCTGTGTAAGGATGTCTTCTCGGTAACGTGTTAGAATAGAAACAATTGAAACAACAATCCAACATAACATGCAAGAATATGTGCGGTTCGCCACATTGAGACATGCGACTTCAGTGAATGGACATTTTCATGCCATGTGTGCTCAGTAAAGACTGTTGTACGAGTTAGTAACACGTAAATTATATACAGACATCGCGTATCTGCAGAAGCTGGACCTATGTAATTTGAGAACATTTATTCTTTATAACGATGACTGGGGGCACTGTAGTAATTACATGTAGTGTAATATAAAATTAAATAAATATTTTAATAAATTATTCTTCGTGTGACAACATATATACTTCCACAATGAAATATTCAATAACATCATATTTAAGTGATAAGTAATTGGTGTACATGGAATTACTGAAAGTATGTGTCCAATAAAATATCCTTTTAAAAAAATTAAATCAGGTATGAAAGTCAAGCCCAGAATATAATATACTTTTTAAAGTGACGGAATCGAATTTTTGAGTGTTTAATAATATACAATTAACCAAAACGAGCTCAAGGTGCCCTCACATGCGGAAGTCATATGACTGCACTGCGCAACAACGTCTGCGCAGGTGCCCCACTAACCTAACCTAACCTAACCCAACCCAAACCAACCAAAACGGGGTAATCTGCATCAGTGCAAAATGGTTTCCTGCGCACGAATTTTGGAAAAAGCGAATGGATGCTCAGAAATTATTGAAATTTTGTATGGACGTAATGCCACAGGTAAGTTAATGATATTCATACTCTATTATGTCTTATCGATTTTTAGAAATTCGCACGAAGGCATCAAAGTCGTGAGGTGGAGGATGCGCAAAGTCGGCCACGACCACTTATCAATAACGATATTAAGCGTTCACACAATCCCCATATAACACAATTAGTGCTTATATTCGTGTAATACATCATAACACGTCTAAAATTACATAATGTTTCCACAAGAAATATTTCTTCCAAAATTGATGCAGGGTAGATGTTGACGCAAATACGTAGCAGATT
>NW_028259417.1:0-25258 GCF_977971745.1 Zootermopsis nevadensis | reverse complement strand
TAGCAACACAGTAGAGATATATATTGAATTAAAGCTACACCAGTTTACAGTATCTCGAGTCAGAAAACTATGAAGGCGTAATTTATAACAGTTATAATTACTCTTCGCTAATAAAAATTGCAGTTTTGTGGACTTTCAGTTTATTCTGTGTATAGTAATATAAAATATCGTCAAATTGAGTACCTGATCTATTTTCCTAATCAATGAAACTGAAGCTTTACAAGTGCAAGGAAACCGAAATTTGAGTCTATCGTGAGTCACTGCAGTCTGATTCACATCTCTAGATACTCTTTATACAAAAACACAGTTTAATATTAAGTCTCACCGCTACTAAATCTTCCGAAATAATTCATTCCCTTCCTAAGAGGGTTCATAAATTAACTTTTTGTGTGCTCTTTGAAATGAAAAAATAAGCATCATTAACCCCATGAAGCCGTAGGTCGTCTGAATAATATTTAAGAATTCAGTCCGTACCGCGAAGAAAACACAACTCTTCACCATTACGAAGATCAACTGGTTAACGCTGTTTAAGGAAATGATCGCTGTTTATTCCGAGAATCGTAGTTCGTCTGAATTATATTTAAGAATTCAGTCCGTACCGCGAAGAAAACACAACTCTTCACCATTACGAAGATCAACTGGTTAAGGCTGTTTAAGGAAATGATCGCTGTTTATTCCGAGAATCATAGTTCGTCTGAATTATATTTAAGAATTCAGTCCGTACCGCGAAGAAAACACAACTCTTCACCATTACGAAGATCAACTGGTTAACGCTGTTTAAGGAAATGATCGTTGTTTATTCCGAGAATCATAGTTCGTCTGAATTATATTTAAGAATTCAGTCCGTACCGCGAAGAAAACACAACTCTTCACCATTACGAAGATCAACTGGTTAACGCTGTTTCAGGAAATGATCGTTGTTTATTCCGAGAATCATAGTTCGTCTGAATTATATTTAAGAATTCAGTCCGTACCGCGAAGAAAACACAACTCTTCACCATTACGAAGATCAACTGGTTAACGCTGTTTAAGGAAATGATCGTTGTTTATTCCGAGAATCATAGTTCGTCTGAATTATATTTAAGAATTCAGTCCGTACCGCGAAGAAAACACAACTCTTCACCATTACGAAGATCAACTGGTTAACGCTGTTTAAGGAAATGATCGCTGTTTATTCCGAGAATCATAGTTCGTCTGAATTATATTTAAGAATTCAGTCCGTACCGCGAAGAAAACACAACTCTTCACCATTACGAAGATCAACTGGTTAACGCTGTTTAAGGAAATGATCGCTGTTTATTCCGAGAATCATAGTTCGTCTGATTAATATTAAAGAATCCAGTCCGTACCGCGAAGAAAACACAACACTTCACCATTACGAAGATCAACTGGTTAACGCTGTTTAAGGAAATGATCGCTGTTTATTCCGAGAATCGTAGTTCGTCTGATTAATATTAAAGAATTCAGTCCGTACCGCGAAGAAAACACAACTCTTCACCATTACGAAGATCAACTGGTTAAGGCTGTTTAAGGAAATGATCGCTGTTTATTCCGAGAATCGTAGTTCGTCTGAATAATATTTAAGAATCCAGTCCGTACCGCGAAGAAAACACAACTCTTCACCATTACGAAGATCAACTGGTTAAGGCTGTTTAAGGAAATGATCGCTGTTTATTCCGAGAATCATAGTTCGTCTGATTAATATTAAAGGATCCAGTCCGTACCGCGAAGAAAACACAACTCTTCACCATTACGAAGATCAACTGGTTAAGGCTGTTTAAGGAAATGATCGCTGTTTATTCCGAGAATCATAGTTCGTCTGATTAATATTAAAGAATCCAGTCCGTACCGCGAAGAAAACACAACTCTTCACCATTACGAAGATCAACTGGTTAACGCTGTTTAAGGAAATAATCGTTGTTTATAGTGAGAATCATAGAAAATCCATAAATATAAAAGGCATCATAATTAAAACACTTGGTACATACGTTGAAGTAAACTTTCAGAATTGAACTAATTGGTATTTAGTATTCTCTGTTGAAGGCTTAATGTACCGTTTACATGCCTTTTTCTTTATCAGTATTACTTCGCCCCACTCCCTTGTAAATAATCTTCTTGAATCTCTTTCCCTAAGGGTTTTCAAGTTCGGATTGTCTTACAGAGTGAGAAACGAAGTATTACGCCTGTCTAAATCATAAAGAAATATTATAGGACTGTTAACTTAGTTGAAGCATCTCTCTCTCTGTCTGTTTGTGTTTTTAATAAGTTCCGAAGATTAGGATGGGTTGACACTCAGGTTACAGTAAATTGGTTCATCGATTCTCGACAGATTCTGACGAATTTAGGACCGCGTTCAGGTGTGTGTTGCTCTAAAATCCAGTCGTTCCTCAGCTCGAATATTTGTTGCGCCATTGAACACTGTCTCGAGAATAATAGCAAAACTTGAAGTCGCTGTTTCCAGCACTTCGTGTCCCATTTGATAAGTTGAACACGTGTACGTGTTCAGTACGAGAAAGAAATTGCTGCCGTGTTTGAAAACATGTTTTAAGCTGGAAGAAACCAGCAGATAGTCTCAATAAATGCACTGCGTGAATGGAATTCTTAGGAATATTACACATTCTCCAACTTTGTCGCATTGCTCATATCACGTGTAACCAAGGATTACATTCCTTGTAGAATAGAATTCAGACAAATAATTATCTTTTTCTGTTATTTCGTGTCATGAACTGTTGACCTTGGTTGAAAGAGTGCGTCTTAATGCACTTCCATAAAATTCTCCGCTGTTCGTGGAGACGCCTTCAAAAATTTATGCAGTACTTGAAAGAATTGGCACAATGGCGGCGTGACCTGTTGATTTGACCCTAGGGATTAGTGTAATGTTTGCCCAAGTGCATGGTAACAAATGAAACATGTCTGTGCGCACGGGCGTAATATCGAAAGTCAATTTTGGAGCTACCTGCCTTGTCCAATGCCTAATCCATTCAGAATTTTTTGTCCTAGATGCATGCAAGTTTAAATTTATGGATATTCTTAATCGTGGCTTTGTACTTTTAATACATAAATTAATAACGAGGGTCATGGCTGATAGTACCAATGGAAGGTAACAGATAGTGACATACAGTTAATATCGAATTTGACGAAAATCGGCCTGTGTAATGTTAGTAGTACGTGTTAGAAACGAAGAGTTTTGACTGCGAATGGTTGTTTGGAAATGGGGGGCACGTTTTGACCTTAGGTCGTATCGCAAGGCCGGTATCCATCCGATATTCCAGCAAGCTTCTGGTAGCGTCGGACACCATCGTACATATACGTGCGTTCGACTGTGAGTTATACAGTAGCTGTGCATGGTCCCAGATCAAAATAACCCTTTAAAGCAAATATTATTATTATTATTATTATATGTCCAAATTTCTGTAATAATCAGTGAGACTTTAATTTTTATTTTTATCGTATGCGTGTATAGCATTATTAATTATTTTAGAAAGAATTTATTTTATTGAAATGACACCAGATGCCATACAACTTTCTTTTTTAAATTTTACATGCTTTTCCATCGATATGACCATCAAAGGTAGTCTTGCGAATTTCTGAGGTGGGAGTAAGAAGCTAACAATAGGCTCAGCTAGTGAAATTATCCGCCTTGAATGGAAAGTTCAGCGTAGTGTTCACAAAATCCCGTCAGTGGTGTCTTTCCTGAGCCATATTAATCCATTTCGCAACCTTGAAAAGTACTTCCGTAAGAACAATTTTAATATTATCCTCCCAGTTACACCTAATGTTGTAGAATGTAACATTAATGCTCACCAATCTTTAGCCCTGAGGATGGAAGAAATATGTTCCTCGGAAATATTTGTTACTCGACATGATACTTGAACGAATAATATCTGATTTCTTTAAATCCGGGTTGTATGAGTCATTACATCCAGACTCTATATCCTCTGCAATATGTCAATTTTAAAAGAGATTATGCTTGTTTAATGTTTCACGGACTAATCACATTTCTGTTCCTTGTTTGAGTCTCTCATATCTTTGTAAACGTTTCCGCATAAAATGATCATTATCCAATTTCTTTTAAATCGAATATTGAAAAATTACACCCGTATCTGTTTTGCCAGAGCATGGGATTATGAACGTGTGGACGTCATTCTCTGTTCCGTAATACTTCGTTACTGGTCAGATGTTTACCGCAGGTCGCAGTAACCCCGTACCCGTTTAACCGTTGAGCACACTGGCTAGAACCTGGTGCTGTTGGAATGTCTTGGTGTAGATAGAAATCACTGTCTTCCTTTGATGTAATGGTCCCTCATCGCGCACGTAGTCTGTTAGGGTTAGTTCCACAGATCAGGAGTGTTGGGTAAGTAAACATACAAGAAATAAATATTGAGTTGTCCTACTCGATAGGTTTCGGGTTCGAATCTCTCCCCGTCGACAGACAATCGTTAGAGATCTTTCTCGTGATTTTTAGTATACTGAAGCATATTTTAAGACACATTAAATGTAGACAGCTATCGCTTTATTCAATGTAATTTCAAGTTCATCTTTTAGAAGAATCCTGCCATTTTATGGTGTATAACGGACAAAATTTTAAGACTAATAAATTGCCCGCTAAGAATGATGGCAAAAATGTAAAGTAGTAAACAATAATAATCATAATAATTATCCGATTAGACCCAACATCTCTTAGCAGCGTTACCATGGCAACGGTTATTTATAAATGTTATCCCGTAAGGTCCAAAATCACTTGGGAGCAAATAATCATAACCGAAGAATGTTTTATGAATGTCTTTTGTGATGTTGCGTCATCACAAGGGCCCACCATCATCGCTGTTATGATGGAGGTAGCAATATCACTTCCTAAACGTCGGTAAACTTAATCATCACAATCACCACAGTGAGAACAGGAGATAACAATTTACGCGCAGATTGAAGATGTAAGGCACAGATTTCTATCTTGCGAGGCCGAGGCGTAGTGTCGGGACAGATAATACCCGCATCCCCCGCCCCCCCCCAAGCTGCTTTTAATGAGTGCTTTTTCTATAATTAGTCTTAGCATTTCAGAAAAGAGTGTGTTGTGTTTAGGAGATAACTTTCAACCAAGCTGTTTGTATGTTCTAATCAAAATAACGTTGACCATGAATTTAGAATCTTTTGTCTTCTAGTCTGATAAATAAAAGTTGTAAATATTAATGAACAACACACTGTTATGTTTAAATTTGGTTTGCTATCATCGTAATTAATGTTAATAAACTGTTAAATAATATGGAGCTTCAGACCCTACATATAAATTCTTGTCATTATATGGGACATTCTGTCTGGTTTCAGGGGAAAGGCAAGTGAATCTTCGTGGTTCCGAAACTCAGAGGAGGATCTTCATGGCATTTTCACCCGTGCGGTTGCGTCTACACGCAGCCGCTTCCACCCGGACGCTGCACTCTTGTCGTGTTTCCAGTGTCGGCGGTCATCTCTCCGGCATATTTCGTTTCTACCATCTTTGCTGGCGAGTGAAACGAATTACTTTAATTTTAAATTAACACACGACTAACGCCTGGGGTGCAGGGGTTAAACTCCTTCCAATGTTACTTAATTTTGAGTCTCCAATTAATATTTTGCTTGTTTCCATCCCTTGAGCAAAATGAATTCAGATTCTTTCTATTTACTCTTTTTCTTCTTTCTTTTCTTCTTTTTCGCCTTCTTCCTACCCTCAGAGGATAGACGGGTTAGTGTAGAGTTGTAGCTGCATGCATTCTTAACCACTAACAACATCATCGACCCTGCAGTCCAGCCGCTGCGCTGCAACGGAATATCAGCGGAATCCAGCAAAGACGCAGTTAGTTTGCCCACAATATTAGAAATGTTGAGGGTGTGAGGTCACAGACCATGCGTTAAGTTGCAGTGGTAGGCTTCGGTAAAGCATATATAGAAGACATTGAGGATTTTGAAAAGTGGGGATTTTCTGTTTTGATGATCTGAGTAACGGCTAGCTTTTCAAGTTAAGTAATTTTGAGGTGACTTAAGCGTCTGCTAACACAAACTATAAAGCGGGGAAGATTTTCAATTTGGAAAATTTCATGGGGCTGAAAACTAATCGTTGTTTATTTACATAGCTTTGCCCTTAGATTACAATCATATTGCAGGACAGACGTACAGTCCAAATTTGACCACCTCTGACGTAGACAAAGTTCATTCAGTGAAAGTAATTGAGAAATGATTGAAATTTTATAGTATCGTAGGCATCGGTACTAGGACATTAAAGTGTGGATTGATGGGAGATTCACACTGAAATTAGGGACGAGACGTAGTGGACAACGAAATCACATGCAAATTAAGTGTGAATAAAATAATATAGTCTTTTTGAAGGCGAAATAAGTGAAACGCCAGACGCTGAGATTTTAAATGAAGTTTTCAGATTGTTTTATGTTCAAGATGTTATTTAATAAATAAATAAATAAATAACTTGTACTTTTATTTTTTCCGATTGTAGAAACATCGAAAACTGTAACACTTGCTTGTATACCTCTGTTTCCATCTCCCTTTATAACAGGTAGAAGAACGACATATGTCACTATTTCGTCTTTAAATTTTCGCATATGAGTTGACTTTCAATGAGATCAGATTTTAACAGCAGCTAAAATTTCCATGACTTGTTACATTATAATTATTAATTATATAGTAGCGTACTAGCAAATTCAAGTGTGCATTGATGACAAACCAAAAGTTCTCAATTGGATTTAAATCTAGCGAATTTGGTGGCAAAAATACAACTTTGCATCCGACACTTTCTATTAATTCCCTTGTTCTTTCAGACTTATGAAAGCTCGCATTGTCAAGTCATTTGCAAAGAACGTCGCTCATATTATATATAAATCAAATAATACAGAAGTCATAGAGAGCCTCCCCCCCAAAAAAGACGTCAACTCAAATTGCTCATTGCTTTGTGAATGGAGGTAGCGCGTAGCTCTGAAACGTGAGTGAACTTGTAGCAGACGACACGAGAAACAACGGACGATTGCCATGTCCAGCGACGACGTCATCTAAGAAACCTCCAGTTCATCGCTGGTGGGTGAAATTTATCTCTTCAATGTTGCAGTAGTCGTAGTAGTTTGTAGCTTAGTTTTTGCCAGTATCCCGTAGTTGAGAGGTTTTATCTAATGAAGTCCTTATTTCCATCCTTGAAGGAAAACGAATTGCAAATCTTCATCATCTCGTTCTTTCTCATCATCTTATTACTTACACGGGATAGACTAATTTCTTTTTAAAGATAAGTTGCGTCCGTGTTTAATTACGCACTACGGCATGAAGGCGTATGGGATATTGAAGGTTTAGGTACGTGCATCTTTAACAGCTAGCTAGATGGAGATACGTGGACAGCATCACGTTCCAGCCGGTTTTACCCGAAGGAAAAATTCACGGTATCTTCTGTGTATATTATTGAATTGGACCGAACTTGATTGTGTCGCTGTCGGTAGTTGAACCGCGGACTTGCAGAGGATCCAGAAATAAAGTATTAATCGCGGTAAAAATCGGGGATGACGTAGAAATTACAAGTGAATACGGATTTTGGGTCTGAAAAAAAAAACCCCGAAGGGAAGACATAAAATTTGATGTGAAGATAATAGAGTGTCTAGTAACAGCTGCTGTGAACATGGGAATGAACATCGGTAGACATAATTTGTAGACTAGGTGCCTGAGTAGCTTCTTTGATTCAATGCGGTATAAGATTGATATCATAATTTAGTTAAAAATTACTGCAGAAATAAATGTGTACTTAATATAGTTTAATTTTAAATTTTTGACATGCATGAAGTGAAGGAGGACAATTACAGGGTATACAAGAAAGAACGGTGCGGTTTCAAAAGCTAATAACAAAATTATTTCTAACCTTACACGGGCACAACTTACACACCGTCAGCGGCGGCAACTGTCCAAGTTTCCCATGCTTACTGCGTGGCCGCGGGGCCAGTTTCAAAGATGGCGTTGCAGCAGGAGAAGGCTTTCTGTGTGCTCCGTTTTGAGGTGTCCAGAGCGTGAGTTTCGTGCACGGTTTCAAAAAGACGCACCACACAAGAATAACATAAGCAGTTTGTAGAAACTGGATGCTGTAAAGGCAAGAGTCCTGGTCGACCTCGTATGACTGATGACAACATTGAAAGAGTTCGTGAGGCGTTTCAGCGAAGTCCCCGCAAGTCAGTGGCTAGAGGAAGCAGGGAATTGGACATGCCAAATCGTACAAGATTGCGATTGGTGCAGGCCCTTAAACCATCAGACAAAGTGAAAAGGCGAGGCTTTTGCGAGGAGATGGGGTTCAAAATGGAGGAAGATGGGTTCGTCGAAAGACTGATCTTCTCCGATGAAGCCACATTCCACATCAGTGCCAAGGTGAACATACATGATGTCCGTATCTGGGGAACCGAGCACCAGCGTGATTCTACAAAAGTCAACGTTTTCTGTGCGGTGTCCAGCAAAAAAGTGCACGGCCCATCTTTCTTCGCTGAAGCAACTTAGACAGCGACTCATTTCTGGACATGTTGGAAAGCTGGTTGTTACTCCAACTGAATACCAATTATGACGATTACATTCTACAACTGGACATTTTCACAGGAATGTACGAGTGCTTCTCAACCGTGTCTTTCCACAGCGCTGGTCTGGGATGAGTTTGATTACCGTGTGGATGTGTGTCGTGTGATCCAGGATGCACACATTGAAGGATTGTAATGAACGCATGAGAAACTTTGAGAGTTGCCGCCGCTGACGGTGTATGTTGTGCACATGTAAGTTGGTAAATAAATGTTTTATTAACGTTTGAAACCGCACCATTCTTTTGTGTATACACTGTACTGCCTCTCCAGCCAAGCGTCCCACATGGCGTGTATTAGGACTGCGTTACTTTTTTCATATGACATAATAGATTTTTGGCTACATGAGTGGATACACTTGAGTATGTGTGGAATACATTCTTGGATTAAATATTTTAGTTTCGTTAGTTAGAGAAAGAAGCCAATTATATTATTAATATGTTATGAATACAAATACTCATTAGAGATGGGGTTTAGGTATTTTCAGAATTAACTTCGAGGATGTAGTGAAAAGCGATCCTTACTCATATAACATTTGATGACAGACGGTTGTTCACTCAGGCCACAGAATAGTACGAGTATAAAAGATTATCAGGCCGGCTTTAGATATCTCGGTTTCTCTACCTATATAATCTATCTATTCTATCTATCTGAATATCTCTCTCTCTCTCTCTCTGTGTATCTGTTTCTCTGTCTCCTGTCTATGTGTCTGCCTATTTATCTATTTACCCATCTACATATCTATCCATCCCTTCATGTATTTACCAATCTATGTATACATACGAAGATTAACCCAAACACACCCACCCACATCATGCATGTTTTGTAGCTCGTATTTTGTTTGTTAAGACAAAAATTAGTCACATATCACACAGAATTTATAATATTTCAAATGGCAATTTATTGTGTCATACGCTACTGTATGATGATGTATTGTGTTCCTTGAGCTGGTGTGCTGTATGCAAGTGCGTTGTTTTGTGATATTTATACTTTATTCCGATGAATTCCATAAAACACGACAAGAGTACATTTAACTAAGACGTACGAGATTGAGACAAACCAGTACCACCGTGAAGAAAAGTCAGAGGTACATTTAGCAATGACATGCTTGTTTCAGATACGTTACCAACAGTTTGAAGACACGGCAGGAGTTTTGTCTCTCAGTTTCCTACAGATCGGAAGATATATGCCTTTGAAAAATTGACTTTCGAATACCCGCGAAAAAGTAAAAGTTCTCTATCCTGCAAACCCTTGGACGTACATTGTCGTGACTCTGACATGAAGTTGACATGTACGTGACCCCATAGTGACATGAGTTCTTTCTCTCAGATTCGTACACATCGCGAGATAAATGCCTTTGAAAAATTGACTTTCGAATAACCGTGAAAAATTAAAATGCCTCTATCCTGCAAACCCTTGGACATACATTGACGTGACTCTGACATGAAGTTGGCATATAAGTGTCCTCACACTGATATGAGGTTTGTCTCTCAGATTCCTACACATCGCGAGATATATGCCTTTGAAAAAGTGACTTTCGAATAACCTCGAAAAATTAAAATGTCTCTATCCTCCAAACCCTTGGACTTACATTGTCGCGACTCTGACATGTCTATGACATATACCTTCCCTCAAAGTGACATAAGTGTTGTCTCTCAGATTCCTAAAGATCGCGAGATATTTGCCTTTTCAAAAATTGACTTTCGAATAATCTCGAAAAATTCAAATGTCCCTATCCTCCAAACCCTTGGACGTACATTGTCGTGACTCTGACACGAAGTTGACATATACGTGACCTCATAGTGACATGAGTTGTTTCTCTCAGATTGCTACACATCGCGAGATATATGCCTTTCAAAAATTGACTTTCGAATAACAGTGAAAAATTAAAATGTCTCTATCCTCCAAACCCTTGGACATACATTGACGTGACTCTGACTGGAAGTTTACATATACGTTACCTCAAAGTGACATCAGTTTTGTCTCTCAGATTCCTACACATCGGGACTTATTTGCCTTTTTAAAAATTGACTTTCGAATAATAACGAAAAATTAAAATGTCTCTATCATCCAAACCCTTGGACATACATTGACGTGACTCTGACATGAAGTTGACATATACGTTCCCTCAAAGTGACATAAGGTTTGTCTCTCATTTTCCTACAGATCGGGAGATATTTGCCTTTTCAAAAATTGACTTTCGAATAATCTCGAAAAATTAAAGTGTCTCTATCCTCCAAACCCTTGGACATACATTAACGTGACACTGACATGAAGTTGACATATACGTTCCCTCAAAGTCCCATAAGTTTTGTCTCTCAGATTCCTACAGGTCGGGAGATATTTGCCTTTTCAAAAATTGACTTTCGAATAATCTCGAAAAATTCAAATGTCTCTATCCTCCAAACCCTTTTTCGTACATTGTCGTGACTCTGACATGAAGTTGACATATACGTTCCCTCTAAGTGACATAAGGTTTTTCTCTCAGATTCCTACAGATCGAGAGATATTTGCCTTTTCAAAAATTGACTTTCGAATAATCTCGAAAAATTCAAATGTCTCTATCCTTCAAACCCTTTTTCGTACATTGTCGTGACTCTGACATGAAGTTGATATGTAAATGTCCTCATAGTGACATGAGTTGTGTCTCTCAGATTCCTACATATCGAGAGATATATGCCTCTGAATAATTGACTTTCGAATAACCCTGAAAAATTAAAATGTCTGTATTCTGAAAACCCTTGGACATACATTGACGTGACTCTGACATGACGATGACATATGCGTTCCCTCAAAGTGACATAAGTTTTGTCTCTCAGGTTAACACAGATCGGGAGATATTTGCCTTTTCAAAACTCGACTTTCGAATAATCTCGAAAAATTAAAATGTCTCTATCCTCCAAACCATTGGACATACATTGACGTGACTCTGACTGGAAGTTTACATATACGTTCCCTCAAAGTGACATAAGTTTTGTCTCTCAGATTCCTACAGATTGGGAGATATTTGCCTTTTAAAAATTGACTTTTGAATAATCTCTAAAAATTTAAATATCTCTATCCTCCAAACCCTTGGTCATACATTGACGTGACTCTGACAGGAAGTTGACATATACGTTCCCTCAAAGTGACATAAGTTTTGTCTCTCAGATTCCTACAGATCGGGAGATATTTGCCTTTTAAAAATTGACTTTCGAATAATCTCGAAAAATTAAAATGTGTATATCCTCCAAACCCTTGGACTTATATTAACGTGACTTTGGCATGACGATGATATATACGTTACCTCAATCTGACATGATTTTTGTCCCTCAGATTCCTACAGGTCGGGAGATATTTGCCTTTTAAAAATTGACTTTCGAATAATCACGAAAAATTAAAATGTCTCTATCCTCCAAACCCTTGGACATACATTGACGAGACTCTGACATGAAGTTCACATATGCGTTCCCTCAACGTGACATAAGTTTTGTCTCTCAGATTCCTACAGATCGGGAGATATTAGCCTTTTAAATATTGACTTTCGAATAATCTCGAAAAATTTAAATGTCTCTATCCTCCATACCCTTGGACATACATTGACGAGATTCTGACATGAAGTTGACATACACGTTCCCTCTAAGTGACATAAAATTTGTCTGTCAGATTAATACAGATCGGGAGATATTTGCCTTTTCAAAAATTGACTTTCGAATAATCTCGAAAAATTAAAATGTCTCTATCCTCCAAACCCTTGGACATACATTGACGAGACTCTGACATGAAGTTGACAGATGCGTTCCCTCAAAGTGACATAAGGTTTGTCTCTCAGATGCCTACAGATCGGGAGATATTTGCCTTTTAAAAATTGACTTTGGAATAATCTCGAAAAATTAAAATGTCTCTATCGTCCAAAACCTTGGACATTCATTAACGAGACTCTGACATGAAGTTCACATATGCGTTCCCTCAAAGTGACATACGGTTTGTCTCTCTTATGCTTACAGATCGGGAGATATTTGCCTTTTAAAAATTGACTTTCAAATAATCTCGAAAAATTAAAATGTCTCTATTGTCCAAACCCTTGGACATACATTGACGAGATTCTGACATGAAGTTAACATATACGTTCCCTCAAAGTGACATAAGTTTTGTCTCTCAGATTCCTACAGATCGGGAGATATTTGCCTTTTAAAAATTGACTTTCGAATAATCTCTAAAAATTTAAATGCCTCTATCCTCCAAACCCTTGGATATACATTGACGTGACTGTGACATGAAGTTCACATATGCGTTCCCTCAAAGATACATAAGTATTGTCTCTCAGATTCCTACAGATCGGGAGATATTTGAATTTTAAAAATTGACTTTCGAATAATCTCAAAAAATTTAAATGTCTCTATCCTCCAAACCCATGGACATACATTGACGTGGCTCTGACATGAAGTTAACATATGCGTTCCCTCAAAGTGACATAAGTTTTGTCTCTCAGATTCCTACAGATCGGGAGATATTTGCCATTCACAAATTGACTTTCGAATAATCTCGAAAAATTAAAATGTCTCTATCCTCCAAACCCTTGGACATACATTGACGTGACTCTGATTGGAAGTTTACATACACGTTCCCTCAAAGTGACATAAGTTTTGTCTCTCAGATTCGTACAGATCGGGAGATATTTACTTTTAAAAATTGACTTTCGAATAATCTCTAAAAATTTAAAAGTCTCTATCCTCCAAACCCTTGGTCATACTTTGATGTGACTCTGACAGGAAGTTGACATATACCTTCCCTCAAAGTTACATAAGTTTTGTCTCTCAGATTCCTACAGATCGGGAGATATTTTCCTTTTAAAAATTGACTTTCGAATAATCTCTAAAAATTTAAATGTCTCTATACTCCAAACCCTTCGACATACATTGACGTGACTCTGACATGAAGTTGACATATACGTACCCTCAAAGTGACATAAGATTTGTCTCTCAGATTAATACAGATGGGGAGATATTTGCCTTTTCAAAAATTGACTTTCGAATAATCTCGAAAAATTAAAATGTCTCCATCGTCCAAACCCTTTGACATACATTGACGTGACTCTGACAGGAAGTTGACATATACGTTCCCTCAAAGTGACATAAGTTTTGTCTCTCAGATTAATACAGATCGGGAGATATTTGCCTTTTAAAAACTGACTTTCGAATAATCTCTAAAAATTTAAATGTTTCTATCCTCCAAACCCTTTGACATACATTGACGTGACTCTAACAGAAAGTTGACATATACGTTCCCTCTAAGTGACATAAGTTTTGTCTCTCAGATTCCTACAGATCGGGAGATATTTGCCTTTTAAAAATTGACTTTCGAATAATCTCTAAAAATTTAAAGTCTCTATCCTCCAAACCCTTAGGCATACATTGACGAGATTCTGACATGAAGTTGACATATACGTTCCCTCTAAGTGACATAAAATTTGTCTCTCAGATTAATACAGATCGGGAGATATTTGCCTTTTCAAAAATTGACTTTCGAATAATCTCGAAAAATTAAAATGTCTCTATCCTCCAAACCCTTGGACATACATTGACGAGACTCTGACATGAAGTTGACAGATGCGTTCCCTCAAAGTGACATAAGGTTTGTCTCTCTTATGCCTACAGATCGGGAGATATTTGCCTTTTAAAAATTGACTTTCGAATAATCTCGAAAAATTAAAATGTTTCTATTGTCCAAACCCTTGGATATACATTGACGTGACTGTGACATGAAGTTGACATATACGTTCCCTTAAAGTGACATAAGTTTTGTCTCTCAGATTCCTACAGATCGGGAGATATTTGCCTTTTAATAATTGACTTTCGAATAATATCGAAAAATTGAAATGTCTCTATCCTCCAAACCCTTGGACATACATTGACGAGACTCTGACATGAAGTTTACATATGCGCTCCCTCAAAGTTACATAAGTATTGTCTCTCAGATTCCTACAGATCGGGAGATATTTGAATTTTAAAAATTGACTTTCGAATAATCTCTAAAAATTTAAATGTCTCTATCCTCCAAACCCTTGGACATACATTGACGTGGCTCTGACATGAAGTTAACATATGCGTTCCCTCAAAGTGACATAAGTTTTGTCTCTCAGATTCCTACAGATCGGGAGATATTTGCCATTCACAAATTGACTTTCGAATAATCTCGAAAAATTTAAATGTCTCTATCCTCCAAACCCTTGGACATACATTGACGTGACTCTGACGGCGTGTTGACATATACGTTCCCTCAAAGTGACATAAGTTTTGTCTCTCAGATTCCTACAGATCGGGAGATATTTGCCTTTTAAAAATTGACTTTCGAATAATCTCTAAAAATTTAAATGTCTCTATACTCCAAACCCTTCGACATACATTGACGTGACTCTGACATGAAGTTGACATATACGTTCCCTCAATGTGACATAAGTTTTGTCTCTCTTATGCCTACAGATCGGGAGATATTTGCCTTTTAAAAATTAACTTTCAAATAATCTCGAAAAATTAAAATGTCTCTATCGTCCAAAACCTTGGACATTCATTAACGAGACTCTGACATGAAGTTCACATATGCGTTCCCTCAAAGTGACATAAGGTTTGTCTCTCTTATGCCTACAGATCGGGAGATATTTGCCTTTTAAAAATTGACTTTCGAATAATCTCGAAAAATTAAAATGTCTCTATCGTCCAAACCCTTGGACATACATTGACGAGATTCTGACATGAAGTTGACATATACGTTCCCTCAAAGTGACAAAGGTTTGTCTCTCAGATTCCTACAGATCGGGAGATATTTGCCTTTTAAAAATTGACTTTCGAATAATCTCTAAAAATTTAAATGTCTCTATCCTCCAAACCCTTTGACATACATTGACGTGACTCTGACAGGAAGTTGACATATACGTTCCCTCAAAGTGACATAAGTTTTGTCTCTCAGATTAATACAGATCGGGAGATATTTGCCTTTTCAAAAATTGACTTTCGAATAATCTCGAAAAATTAAAATGTTTCTATCCTCCAAACCCTTGGACATACATTGACGTGACTCTGACGGCGTGTTGACATATACGTTCCCTCAAAGTGACATAAGTTTTGTCTCTCAGATTCCTACAGATCGGGAGATATTTGCCTTTTAAAAATTGACTTTCGAATAATCTCTAAAAATTTAAATGTCTCTATACTCCAAACCCTTCGACATACATTGACGTGACTCTGACATGAAGTTGACATATACGTTCCCTCAAAGTGACATAAGTTTTGTCTCTTAGATTAATACAGATCGGGAGATATTTGCCTTTTAAAAATTGACTTTCGAATAATCTCTAAAAATTTAAATGTCTCTATCCTCCAAACCCTTGGACATACATTGACGAGACTCTGACATGAAGTTGACAGATGCGTTCCCTCAAAGTGACATAAGGTTTGTCTCTCAGATGCCTACAGATCGGGAGATATTTGCCTTTTAAAAATTGACTTTGGAATAATCTCGAAAAATTAAATGTCTCTATCGTCCAAAATCTTGGACATTCATTAACGAGACTCTGACATGAAGTTCACATATGCGTTCCCTCAAAGTGACATAAGGTTTGTCTCTCTTATGCCTACAGATCGGGAGATATTTGCCTTTTAAAAATTGACTTTCAAATAATCTCGAAAAATTAAAATGTCTCTATTGTCCAAACCCTTGGACATACATTGACGAGATTCTGACATGAAGTTAACATATACGTTCCCTCAAAGTGACATAAGTTTTGTCTCTCAGATGCCTACAGATCGGGAGATATTTGCCTTTTAAAAATTGACTTTCGAATAATCTCTAAAAATTTAAATGCCTCTATCCTCCAAACCCTTGGATATACATTGACGTGACTGTGACATGAAGTTGACATATGCGTTCCCTCAAAGTTACATAAGTATTGTCTCTCAGATTCCTACAGATCGGGAGATATTTGAATTTTAAAAATTGACTTTCGAATAATCTCTAAAAATTTAAGTGTCTCTATCCTCCAAACCCTTGGACATACATTGACGTGGCTCTGACATGAAGTTAACATATGCGTTCCCTCAAAGTGACATAAGTTTTGTCTCTCAGATTCCTACAGATCGGGAGATATTTGCCTTTCACAAATTGACTTCCGAATAATCTCGAAAAATTTAAATGTCTCTATCCTCCAAACCCTTGGACATACATTGACGTGACTCTGATTGGAAGTTTACATATACGTTCCCTCAAAGTGACATAAGTTTTGTCTCTCAGATTCGTACAGATCGGGAGATATTTGCCTTTTAAAAATTGACTTTCGAATAATCTCTAAAAATTTACAAGTCTGTATCCTCCAAACCCTTGGTCATACATTGATGTGACTCTGACAGGAAGTTGACATATACCTTCCCTCAAAGTTACATAAGTTTTGTCTCTCAGATTCCTACAGATCGGGAGATATTTGCCTTTTAAAAATTGACTTTCGAATAATCTCTAAAAATTTAAATGTCTCTATACTCCAAACCCTTCGACATACATTGACGTGACTCTGACATGAAGTTGACATATACGTTCCCTCAAAGTGACATCAGATTTGTCTCTCAGATTAATACAGATCGGGAGATATTTGCCTTTTCAAAAATTGACTTTCGAATAATCTCGAAAAATTAAAATGTCTCTATCCTCCAAACCCTTGGACATACATTGACGAGACTCTGACATGAAGTTGACAGATGCGTTCCCTCAAAGTGACATAAGGTTTGTCTCTCAGATGCCTACAGATCGGGAGATATTTGCCTTTTAAAAATTGACTTTCGAATAATCTCGAAAAATTAAAATGTCTCTATCATCCAAAACCTTGGACATTCATTAACGAGACTCTGACATGAAGTTCACATATGCGTTCCCTCAAAGTGACATAAAGTTTGTCTCTCTTATGCCTACAGATCGGGAGATATTTGCCTTTAAAAATTGACTTTCAAATAATCTCGAAAAATTAAAATGTCTCTATTGTCCAAACCCTTGGATATACATTGACGAGATTCTGACATGAAGTTAACATATACGTTCCCTCAAATTGACATAAGTTTTGTCTCTCAGATTCCTACAGATCGGGAGATATTTGCCTTTTAAAAATTGACTTTCGAATAATCTCTAGAAATTTAAATGTCTCTATCCTCCAAACCCTTGGATATACATTGACGTGACTGTGACATGAAGTTGACATACACGTTCCCTTAAAGTGACATAAGTTTTGTCTCTCACATTCCTACAGATCGGGAGATATTTGCCTTTTAAAAATTGACTTTCGAATAATATCGAAAAATTGATATGTCTCTATCCTCCAAACCCTTGGACATACATTGACGAGACTCTGACATGAAGTTTACATATGCGTTCCCTCAAAGTTACATAAGTATTGTCTCTCAGATTCTTACAGATCGGGAGATATTTGCCTTTTAAAAATTGACTTTCGAATAATCTCTAAAAATTTAAATGCCTCTATACTCCAAACCCTTCGACATACATTGACGTGACTCTGACATGAAGTTGACATATACGTTCCCTCAAAGTGACATAAGATTTGTCTCTCAGATTAATACAGATCGGGAGATATTTGCCTTTTCAAAAATTGACTTTCGAATAATCTCGAAAAATTAAAATGCCTCTATCCTCCAAACCCTTTGACATACATTGACGTGACTCTGACATGAAGTTGACATATGCGTTCCCTCAATGTGACATAAGGTTTGTCTCTCAGATGCCTACAGATCGGGAGATATTTGCCTTTTAATAATTGACTTTCGAATAATCTCGAAAAATTAAAATGTCTCTATCGTCCAAACCCTTGGACATACATTGACGAGATTCTGACATGAAGTTGACATATACGTTCCCTCAAAGTGACAAAGGTTTGTCTCTCAGATTCCTACAGATCGGGAGATATTTGCCTTTTAAAAATTGACTTTCGAATAATCTCTAAAAATTTAAATGTCTCTATCCTCCAAACCCTTTGACATACATGGACGTGACTCTGACAGGAAGTTGACATATACGTTCCCTCAAAGTGACATAAGTTTTGTCTCTCAGATTAATACAGATCGGGATATATTTGCCTTTTCAAAAATTGACTTTCGAATAATCTCGAAAAATTAAAATGTCTCTATCCTCCAAACCATTGGACATACATTGACGAGATTCTGACATGAAGTTGACATATGCGTTCCATCTAAGTGACATAAGTTTTGTCTCTCAGATTCCTACAGATCGGGAGATATTTGTCTTTTAAGAATTGACTTTCGAATAATCTCTAAAAATTTAAATGTCTCTATCCTCCAAACCCTTGGACATACATTGACGTGACTGTGACAGGAAGTTGACATATACGTTCCCTCAAAGTGACATAAGTTTTGTCTCTCAGATTCCTACAGATCGGGAGATATTTACCTTTTAAAAATTGACTTTCGAATAATCTCGAAAAATTAAAATGTCTCTATCGTCCAAACCCTTGGACATACATTGACGAGATTCTGACATGAACTTGACATATACGTTCCCTCAAAGTGACATAAGGTTTGTCTCTCAGATGCCTACAGATCGGGAGATATTTGCCTTTTAAAAATTGACTTTCGAATAATCTCGAAAAATTAAAATGTCTCTATCGTCCAAACCCTTGGACATACATTGACGAGATTCTGACATGAAGTTGACATATACGTTCCCTCAAAGTGACATAAGGTTTGTCTCTCAGATGCCTACAGATCGGGAGATATTTGGCTTTTAAAAATTGACTTTCGAATAATCTCGAAAAATTAAAATGTCTCTATCCTCCAAACCTTTGGACATACATTGACGAGACTCTGACATGAAGTTGACAGATGCGTTCCCTCAAAGTGACATAAGGTTTGTCTCTGTTATGCCTACAGATCGGGAGATATTTGCCTTTTAAAAATTGACTTTCGAATAATCTCGAAACATTAAAATGTCTCTATTGTCCAAACCCTTGGATATACATTGACGTGACTGTGACATGAAGTTGACATATACATTCCCTTAAAGTGACATAAGTTTTGTCTCTCAGATTCCTACAGATCGGGAGATATTTGCCTTTTAAAAATTGACTTTCGAATAATATCGAAAAATTGAAATGTCTCTATCCTCCAAACCCTTGGACATACATTGACGAGACTCTTACATGAAGTTTACATATGCGTTCCCTCAAAGTTACATAAGTATTGTCTCTCAGATTCCTACAGATCGGGAGATATTTGAATTTTAAAAATTGACTTTCGAATAATCTATAAAAATTTAAATGTCTCTATCCTCCAAACCCTTGGACATACATTGACGTGGCCCTGACATGAAGTTAACATATGCGTTCCCTCAAAGTGACATAAGTTTTGTCTCTCAGATTCCTACAGATCGGGAGATATTTGCCTTTTAAAAATTGACTTTCGAATAATCTCTAAAAATTTAAATGTCTCTATACTCCAAACCCTTCGACATACATTGACGTGACTCTGACATGAAGTTGACATATACGTTCCCTCAAAGTGACATGAGTTTTGTCTCTTAGATTAATACAGATCGGGAGATATTTGCCTTTTCCAAAATTGACTTTCGAATAATCTCGAAAAATTAAAATGTCTCTATCCTCCAAACCCTTGGACATACATTGACGAGACTCTGACATGAAGTTGACAGATGCGTTCCCTCAAAGTGACATAAGGTTTGTCTCTCAGATGCCTACAGATCGGGAGATATTTGCCTTTTAAAAATTGACTTTGGAATAATCTCGAAAAATTAAAATGTCTCTATCGTCCAAAACCTTGGACATTCATTAACGAGACTCTGACATGAAGTTCACATATGCGTTCCCTCAAAGTGACATACGGTTTGTCTCTCTTATGCCTACAGATCGGGAGATATTTGCCTTTTAAAAATTGACTTTCAAATAATCTCGAAAAATTAAAATGTCTCTATTGTCCAAACCCTTGGACATACATTGACGAGATTCTGACATGAAGTTAACATATACGTTCCCTCAAAGTGACATAAGTTTTGTCTCTCAGATTCCTACAGATCGGGAGATATTTGCCTTTTAAAAATTGACTTTCGAATAATCTCTAAAAATTTAAATGCCTCTATCCTCCAAACCCTTGGATATACATTGACGTGACTGTGACATGAAGTTGACATATGCGTTCCCTCAAAGATACATAAGTATTGTCTCTCAGATTCCTACAGATCGGGAGATATTTGAATTTTAAAAATTGACTTTCGAATAATCTCAAAAAATTTAAATGTCTCTATCCTCCAAACCCATGGACATACATTGACGTGGCTCTGACATGAAGTTAACATATGCGTTCCCTCAAAGTGACATAAGGTTTGTCTCTCAGATTCCTACAGATCGGGAGATATTTGCCTTTCACAAATTGACTTTCGAATAATCTCGAAAAATTAAAATTTCTCTATCCTCCAACCCCTTGGACATACATTGACGTGACTCTGATTGGAAGTTTACATACACGTTCCCTCAAAGTGACATAAGTTTTGTCTCTCAGATTCGTACAGATCGGGAGATATTTACTTTTAAAAATTGACTTTCGAATAATCTCTAAAAATTTAAAAGTCTCTATCCTCCAAACCCTTGGTCATACATTGATGTGACTCTGACAGGAAGTTGACATATACCTTCCCTCAAAGTTACATAAGTTTTGTCTCTCAGATTCCTACAGATCGGGAGATATTTGCCTTTTAAAAATTGACTTTCGAATAATCTCTAAAAATTTAAATGTCTCTATACTCCAAACCCTTCGACATACATTGACGTGACTCTGACATGAAGTTGACATATACGTTCCCTCAAAGTGACATAAGATTTGTCTCTCAGATTAATACAGATGGGGAGATATTTGCCTTTTCAAAAATTGACTTTCGAATAATCTCGAAAAATTAAAATGTCTCTATCTTCCAAACCCTTGGACATATATTGACGACACTCTGACATGAAGTTGACAGATGCGTTCCCTCAAAGTGACATAAGGTTTGTCTCTCAGATGCCTACAGATCGGGAGATATTTGCCTTTTAAAAATTGACTTTCGAATAATCTCGAAAAATTAAAATGTCTCTATCATCCAAAACCTTGGACATTCATTAACGAGACTCTGACATGAAGTTCACATATGCGTTCCCTCAAAGTGACATAAGGTTTGTCTCTCTTATGCCTACAGATCGGGAGATATTTGCCTTTTAAAAATTGACTTTCAAATAATCTCGAAAAATTAAAATGTCTCTATTGTCCAAACCCTTGGATATACATTGACGAGATTCTGACATGAAGTTAACATATACGTTCCCTCAAAGTGACATTAGTTTTGTCTCTCAGATTCCTACAGATCGGGAGATATTTGCCTTTTAAAAATTGACTTTCGAATAATCTCTAGAAATTTAAATGTCTCTATCCTCCAAACCCTTGGATATACATTGACGTGACTGTGACATGAAGTTGACATATACGTTCTCTCAAAGTGGCATCAGTTTAGTCTCTCAGATTCCTACAGATCGGGAGATATTTGCCTTTTAAAAATTGACTTTCGAATAATCTCGAAAAATTAAAATGTCTCTATCCTCCAAACCCTTGGATATACATTGACGTGACTCTGACAGGAAGTTGACATATACAATCCCTCAAAGTGACATAAGGTTTGTCTCTCAGATGCCTACAGATCGGGAGATATTTGCCTTTTCAAAAATTGACTTTCGAATAATCTCGAAAAATTAAAATATCTCTATCCTCCAAACCCTTGGACATACATTGACGTGACTCTGACATGAAGTTGACATATACGTTCCCTCAAAGTTCATAAGTTTTGTCTCTCAGATTCCTACAGATCGGGAGATATTTGCCTTTAAAAGTTGACTTTCGAATAATCTCTAAAAATTTAAATGTCTCTATCCTCCAAACCCTTGGACATACATTGACGTGACTCTGACAGGAAGTTGACATATACGTTCCCTCAAAGTGACATAAGTTTTTTCTCTCAGAATCCTACAGATCGGGAGATAATTGCCTTTTAATAATTGACTTTCGAATAATCTCTAAAAATTTAAATGTCTCTATCCTCCAAACCCTTTTACATACATTGACGAGATTCTGACCTGAAGTTGACATATACGTTCCCTTAAAGTGACATAAGTTTTGTCTCTCAGATTCCTACAGATCGGGAGATATTTGCCTTTTAAAAATTGACTATCAAATAATCTCTAATAATTTAAATGTCTCTATCCTCCAAACCCTTGGATATACATTGACGTTACTCTGACAGGAATTTGACATATACGTTCCCTCAACGTGACATAAGTTTTGTCTCTCAGATTCCTACAGATCGGGAGATATTAGCCTTTTAAATATTGACTTTCGAATAATCTCGAAAAATTTAAATGTCTCTATCCTCCATACCCTTGGACATACATTGACGAGATTCTGACATGAAGTTGACATACACGTTCCCTCTAAGTGACATAAAATTTGTCTGTCAGATTAATACAGATCGGGAGATATTTGCCTTTTCAAAAATTGACTTTCGAATAATCTCGAAAAATTAAAATGTCTCTATCCTCCAAACCCTTGGACATACATTGACGAGACTCTGACATGAAGTTGACAGATGCGTTCCCTCAAAGTGACATAAGGTTTGTCTCTCAGATGCCTACACATCGGGAGATATTTGCCTTTTAAAAATTGACTTTGGAATAATCTCGAAAAATTAAAATGTCTCTATCGTCCAAAACCTTGGACATTCATTAACGAGACTCTGACATGAAGTTCACATATGCGTTCCCTCAAAGTGACATACGGTTTGTCTCTCTTATGCTTACAGATCGGGAGATATTTGCCTTTTAAAAATTGACTTTCGAATAATCTCTAAAAATTTAAATGCCTCTATCCTCCAAACCCTTGGATATACATTGACGTGACTGTGACATGAAGTTGACATATGCGTTCCCTCAAAGATACATAAGTATTGTCTCTCAGATTCCTACAGATCGGGAGATATTTGAATTTTAAAAATTGACTTTCGAATAATCTCAAAAAATTTAAATGTCTCTATCCTCCGAACCCATGGACATACATTGACGTGGCTCTGACATGAAGTTAACATATGCGTTCCCTCAAAGTGACATAAGTTTTGTCTCTCAGATTCCTACAGATCGGGAGATATTTGCCATTCACAAATTGACTTTCGAATAATCTCGAAAAATTAAAATGTCTCTATCCTCCAAACCCTTGGACATACATTGACGTGACTCTGATTGGAAGTTTACATACACGTTCCCTCAAAGTGACATAAGTTTTGTCTCTCAGATTCGTACAGATCGGGAGATATTTAC
The DNA here is from genome assembly GCF_977971745.1 of Zootermopsis nevadensis. Taxonomy (NCBI): domain Eukaryota; kingdom Metazoa; phylum Arthropoda; class Insecta; order Blattodea; family Termopsidae; genus Zootermopsis; species Zootermopsis nevadensis. The sequence goes on along the minus strand of NW_028259417.1, from coordinate 1,297 downwards.
TTTTAAAAATTGACTTTCGAATAATCTCTAAAAATTTAAAAGTCTCTATCCTCCAAACCCTTGGTCATACTTTGATGTGACTCTGACAGGAAGTTGACATATACCTTCCCTCAAAGTTACATAAGTTTTGTCTCTCAGATTCCTACAGATCGGGAGATATTTTCCTTTTAAAAATTGACTTTCGAATAATCTCTAAAAATTTAAATGTCTCTATACTCCAAACCCTTCGACATACATTGACGTGACTCTGACATGAAGTTGACATATACGTTCCCTCAAAGTGACATAAGATTTGTCTCTCAGATTAATACAGATGGGGAGATATTTGCCTTTTCAAAAATTGACTTTCGAATAATCTCGAAAAATTAAAATGTCTCTATCCTCCAAACCCTTGGACATACATTGACGACACTCTGACATGAAGTTGACAGATGCGTTCCCTCAAAGTGACATAAGGTTTGTCTCTCAGATGCCTACAGATCGGGAGATATTTGCCTTTTAAAAATTGACTTTCGAATAATCTCGAAAAATTAAAATGTCTCTATCATCCAAAACCTTGGACATTCATTAACGAGACTCTGACATGAAGTTCACATATGCGTTCCCTCAAAGTGACATAATTTTTGTCTCTCTTATGCCTACAGATCGGGAGATATTTGCCTTTTAAAAATTGACTTTCAAATAATCTCGAAAAATTAAAATGTCTCTATTGTCCAAACCCTTGGATATATATTGACGAGATTCTGACATGAAGTTAACATATACGTTCCCTCAAAGTGACATTAGTTTTGTCTCTCAGATTCCTACAGATCGGGAGATATTTGCCTTTTAAAAATTGACTTTCGAATAATCTCTAGAAATTTAAATGTCTCTATCCTCCAAACCCTTGGATATACATTGACGTGACTGTGACATGAAGTTGACATATACGTTCTCTCAAAGTGGCATCAGTTTAGTCTCTCAGATTCCTACAGATCGGGAGATATTTGCCTTTTAAAAATTGACTTTCGAATAATCTCGAAAAATTAAAATGTCTCTATCCTCCAAACCCTTGGATATACATTGACGTGACTCTGACAGGAAGTTGACATATACAATCCCTCAAAGTGACATAAGGTTTGTCTCTCAGATGCCTACAGATCGGGAGATATTTGCCTTTTCAAAAATTGACTTTCGAATAATCTCGAAAAATTAAAATATCTCTATCCTCCAAACCCTTGGAGATACATTGACGTGACTCTGACATGAAGTTGACATATACGTTCCCTCAAAGTTCATAAGTTTTGTCTCTCAGATT
>NW_028259416.1:0-24280 GCF_977971745.1 Zootermopsis nevadensis | reverse complement strand
CATTCTCCATGCATGCTAAATACCCAACGCATCTCAATCTACATCTTGAAGATTACAAATCACAGAACTCTTCGTTATGTAGCTTCCTATGTACCTTGTTCTCACACAGCCGTAATGCGTGTTTCCATTAAGAGACCAAGTTCCACAAAACAACAAATATGGGCAACTCTCGGTTTACGAACCTTTGCTATAACGAACGTCACAATTCATTCAAAATTTCATAAAGTCGCCAATAGATAGATTTCTTTACAAAGCGAAATGCCAAAGTATAGTGAATATAATTGTAAGATTTAAATAAATAAACTTTTAAAAAATATATTTATTACAGTATTTATCAGAAAATTATTTTATGATAATTAGTACATTGTTTTAATGCTTTAAAATGGTTGCTAACCTATACGATACGTATCGTAAAAGCCCAGGAATGCAAGATACACATAACGAACAACGTCTTGGAACGGAACTCTTTCGTAAATCGAGAGTTGCCTGTAACAAAATTTTTACATTACAGACGGGAAGACAAAGGAATCTAAACTGCATTGTAGCTAGCATTCCCCGAATGTATCCTGCTCTGTATTTGTTACCGTCGTCCCAAATAATTTAATTTTCATTTTCAAAGCGATCTTGTCATGTGGTCTGGAGACGAAATATGAAAATGTAATTAGTTTTCTCTGCGTTTAATTCTACACGAAAATTCCTTATTAAAATGTAATAGAGCTTCTGTGTTTCTCTGTTATGATATTTATGTTTTCACCCAATAAATTAACATTATCAGCACACACTAGAAGCTGATGTTCCCCATTCAATTCCAAGTCCTCCCTTTTCTTGAATGTTCCTGATGGTTTATTGTACAACAAAGTTGAAAATCAGTGGTGCAAAACATCTCCCTTTTTCAGACCATTCTCATTATGAAATGCACCAGACATCTAGCTGTACAGAATGCAGTATAAGTTCAATTTAAACACATTTTAATTAAACTAATTAGTTTCTTTTTGGGTATAACTAAATTTAATATGAACTTCATTAAACACTTGAATAAAAATTTTCTTGGATATTATCCATCGTCTAGTAAATATAAAACGCAAAACGACGTTTCGAAGATGGGACTCTATCTCCGTCTTCAGGTTCCTACACAGTTGGGCCCACTAGATAGAGCTAATCCCTATCTCCGGAATCTTTTGTGTAGGAACCTGAAGACGGAGATAGAGTCCCATCTCCGAAACGTCGTTTTACGTTTTATATTTACTAGACGATGGATAATATCCAAGAAAATTTTTATTCAATTGACTCTTCACCATCGTCAAGAAGTTTTAGATTTGATATTCATTAAACACATTCCTTCTATCTGAATGATGGGCTTTTTCGAAATCTATAAACAGAGTATGTATTGTTCCTTTATACTCCCACTTTTTCGACAGTACCTACGAATGCTGAATGCCGAATCAGAAATTAGTTGATTACGTCAAAGCCACGATGATGATACCCAACAATTTCGTATGCGTATGTAATTAACCCAGATAGAAGAATGTTGGATGTCATTTTGTATGTAGTTGATGACAGTGGTATTACTGGATAATTAATGGCCAATTTCATCATTCTTGAAAATTATTCATTTCACTGCTTTGAACGAACTTAACAGCGGTTTACATCTGAGTAGGAGGGCGCGGCGGTGTGCGCGGAAGGGTCAGGGCGCGAGCCCGCCTGGAGCCGCCGCCGGTGCAGATCTTGGTGGTAGTAGCAAAATCCAAGCGAGGGGTTGGTTAACATCGACCAGACTACACAAAGAAACAACCCAGAAGACAGAAATCTTCATATTCATCGCCCTGATGACGGAGGCAGTATGACCTCTGAAACGTTGGTTAACATCGACCAGACTACACAGCGCAACAACCCAGAAGACAGAAATCTTCATACTCATCGCCCTGATGACGGAGGCAGTATGACCTCTGAAACATTGGTGGACATCGACCAGACTACACAGCGCAACAACCCAGAAGATATAAAACTTCAAACTCATCGACCTGATGACGGAGGCAGTATGACCTCTGAAACGTTGGTAAACATCGACCAGACTACACGGCGTAACAACCCAGAAGGCAGAAATCTTCATACTCATTGCCCTGATGACGGAGGCAGTATGACCTCTGAAACGTTGGTTAACATCGACCAGACTACACAGCGCAACAACCCAGAAGACAGAAATCTTCATACTCATCGCCCTGATGACGGAGGCAGTATGACCTCTGAAACGTTGGTTAACATCGACCAGACTACACAGCGCAACAACCCAGAAGACAGAAACCTTCATACTCATCGCCCTGATGACGGAGGCAGTATGACCTCTGAAACATTGGTGGACATCGACCAGACTACACAGCGCAACAACCCAGAAGATATAAATCTTCAAACTCATCGACCTGATGACGGAGGCAGTATGACCTCTGAAACGTTGGTAAACATCGACCAGACTACACGGCGTAACAACCCAGAAGGCAGAAATCTTCATACTCATTGCCCTGATGACGGAGGCAGTATGACCTCTGAAACGTTGGTTAACATCGACCAGACTACACAGCGCAACAACCCAGAAGACAGAAATCTTCATACTCATCGCCCTGATGACGGAGGCAGTATGACCTCTGAAACGTTGGTTAACATCGACCAGACTACACAGCGCAACAACCCAGAAGACAGAAACCTTCATACTCATCGCCCTGATGACGGAGGCAGTATGACCTCTGAAACATTGGTGGACATCGACCAGACTACACAGCGCAACAACCCAGAAGATATAAATCTTCAAACTCATCGACCTGATGACGGAGGCAGTATGACCTCTGAAACGTTGGTAAACATCGACCAGACTACACGGCGTAACAACCCAGAAGGCAGAAATCTTCATACTCATTGCCCTGATGACGGAGGCAGTATGACCTCTGAAACGTTGGTTAACATCGACCAGACTACACAGCGAAACAACCCAGAAGACAGAAATCTTCCGAATATTTTACTGTGGCATTTCGTTTTAAAACGCCTTAAAGCTATATGCAAATCATTAGGTAAAATTATTGTTTTGTAAACTTTTGTGTTTGGATTCTTCGTACCACACAGAAAGGTAAAAATAGATTATGAGGAAAAAACAGCAGATATTTCCGGACTTGAAACTGTAAGGTTTGATCTCTCATCTAAGAAAAGAGATGCATAAAGAGTTGTGTCACAGTTGTACTCTGCTCCAGATACTGCTAGGCTGAAATTAAGAGGATGAAATGGGCGGGGCATGCAACGCCCATGAGCGAGATAAGAAAGTACAAACGTTTTTAGTTGAAAAACTTTAACGTAATTGACTACTTGGCAATCTGAGGGATTTATGGAAGGATTATATTAAAACGAATCTTAAATAATTAAAAAATACTAGACTATACTAGATTTATCAAACTCAGGACACGGACCAGTGGCGGCCTATTGTAAACACGGTGATCAACATTCGGGTTCCATAAAACGCTAAGAATTTCTTGACTATCCTCGTGAATATTCACTTTCCAGAAGTGCCATCAAACACGAAGTTACTTTTGTCCTGGAGTTTAGTGACCAAATAATAACACGCAGCTACATCCTACGTTTATCTGTAGACTAACCTCCCGTAATATCTTCTGCTTGAGTTACTATGTACTTTATAAAGCTTCGCTTCTGTGAAACTGTCCTTTGAAAATTATTATTAAGCAATAAATTTATATCCGCTTCTATGTATAACGAATAGGCCTACATGTAATAGAAAATTATAATCTTGCATTAAGTCTAATATTCTTCGTCGTTCGTCTTGTTAGGTAATGTCATATTATGCTGTCATATGGCATGTCTCCCTCACTTCGATCCAGGTCTCATCTTCCTCCATTAAGCTGATAACTCCCATCTGTTCTCCTGTTACCTTGTTACCTCACAGTCTCCTCGGAATTCATCACTGTACTACATCAGAAATTCCATCCGATTTACTTAAAACCTTTCTTTAAGAATACTACATTCAAGACCAAAAATGCATCAATTATACCTGCGGTCTGTATTAAGTACGTGTATCCTCACACTTAGTATATAAAATATACGCATTAAGGGAAGGGATATCGTGACAGTAGTTTTATATACGAAACTACGGAACGTTTTTTTTTATTTGTAGTGTTCTGTCTGACGACAGGTCCATATGAAGAGGATCCTTCCATCCTTTTCTCGGACTGGGACCTGTTCATATACGTTCTCGGCAGATGATCCAGAAGTGGTTTGCCATTGCCTTCTTCTGTGTGTGAATGGAGTAATTGTTGGGATGCCACGGAGAAACCGGGGAAGCCCCCGGAGGAAAACTCCGTGTTGCCTATACCACGGCCTTGCCCAACACAAGTTATAAATTCGGGCACCGCCGGGAATCGAACCCGAGACCCCAGGATTACAAGGCCAGCGTTCTAACCGCTAGACCACCGTGGCAGGCTACGGAACGTTATTTCGATTAAATTTCATATATGTCACCTGCACTTAAGAATGTCAGGAAAAGTTCAAGTCGGCCATATATTAATTTTCTCATAATACAAAATTAGTACATTAGATTCATGGCACGCCTCCGTTTCCTGGAGGTACATGGTCTGGGAGGAGAATGCACCTTTTTACTGAATTACATGGCCAACTAATCGTTTCCCTCCTCCCTCAAAGCGTTTGTGCCTGCATTTACGATCCTATAGCCACGTGTGTTTCCTCTGGTAGGTATGGGTGAGCGAGAAATGCAAAGGAAAAGGTTCTGAACATCGCGACATGCTGTTCACACACCGAGCAACGAACTAGGGCGGTCCGTAATATGACGTGAGAAGCTGAACGAGGCTGAAAATATATAAGAACACGCTCAACAGCAAACTTGTAATGTTTTGCTGCGAGCTCAATCGCGAAAAAGCTAGACCGTATACACAGGGATGATGAGATCAATAATGCTTAGTCACAAATTTCAGTATATGGTGAATATTTGACAAAACTTAAAGAATAATGAAGATTTCTGTCTTCTGGGTTGTTGCGCTGTGTAGTATGGTCGATGTTTACCAACGTTTCAGAGCTCATACTGCCTCCATCATCAGGGCGATGAGTATGAAGATTTCTGTCTTCTGGGTTGTTGCGCTGTGTAGTCTGGTCGATGTTAACCAAAGTTTCAGAGGTCATACTGCCACCGTCATCTGGGCGATGAGTATGAAGATTTCTGTCTTCTGGGTTGTTGCGCTGTGTAGTCTGGTCGATGTTAACCAACGTTTCAGAGATCATACTGCCTCCATCATCAGGGCGATGAGTCTGAAGATTTCCGTCTTCTGGGTTGTTGCGCTGTGTAGTCTGGTCGATGTTAACCAACGTTTCGGAGGTCATACGGCCTCCGTCATCAGGGCGATGAGTATGAAGATTTCTGTCTTCTGGGTTGTTGCGCTGTGTAGTCTGGTCGATGTTAACCAAAGTTTCAGAGGTCATACTGCCACCGTCATCAGGGACCTTAGTCTCTGTCTACACCTTACTATCTTTTACTCTTTGGCGAATTCATTTTCCGATAACAGTTTTAATTACACATTTGTCTTGAAGTTCCATAATTATTTATGTCACTTTGAAGATTAATATCTGCCGCGATACCTGTCGAAATAGTTTGCAACTTTGTAAGCTGAAAAGGTCATATTAATGATTACAGTACTAAGGTTTCCTTTGCTTTCCATTTGGAATTAGTTACATAAAAATGTGTTGAGGGATTCTTTCTGGCCTGGCCTCATAGGCACACATCTCTTTTAAGTTCAACATTCTCCTCGGAAATCAACCTAAATTAACGGTACGTTTGTGACTCCGTCAACGATAACCTAACATGCTGATTGTTAGATCGCTAAAATCTTGTGCTGAAATTATCAATGAAATCTGCGGCACACATGTTAAGGAAAACTTCAGAGGCGATTTATTCTTTTGTCTACCGAACTGCTGGCTAGTAGTCAGTATGCATCGGGAAGTTCTTGCGACCGATCATATCGACACAGATTCACTTGGTATTCCTCTACCTTAAGCAAATGGTTTTCAAGTTCTGCAGCCCTCCTAACTAAAATTAATCAAAATTGTCATTTGCTCTTAAAGTTACTAAATTACTTAACTTTCCAAATTATCATTCCAACATGTATTAATGGGAAAATAAAAAATTATGCCGTCTCTGTTGTGTGGCTTTCGTTGCTTAATATTTTAATGCCTTTAGCCTATTTCTGTCCTTATCAGAAGAATGGGTGTGGGCTGCCTGGAAACCTTCTAACAAAAATAAGCTTCCTTTATCTAAAAATAAAGCGTCTTTAACTTCTCCTCCATAATTTTATCTTTGTTCATATTCTATTTCCTACGACACTCTTTCCCCTGGCTCCTCGATCCCAGTCACAAGCCTTGGCTATCCAAGCCTTCCAGATTTCAGTATACCACAAAAATATTTGCTTTGTAGTATTTTAAATGCCTCGTTTAATTTAGCGGTAAATTTATGACTTTCTATTTATTTCTAAGTGCTCTAAGAACCCGGTCTGGCAGTTGTGATTAATAAGCAAAGACTGGTCTTGAACGTGTGTTCACCGAGTGTTTGCGGGGTCTGCATTTCGGAAACTGCAGCGAGGGAGCCGGAATTCAAGTCGGCTCGCGGGAAGTCTGCAAATCCCCGGCTTCTTGATGAAGCTGGCGGGTGGCGGGCTGCAGCTGTTCGTTACTTCTAGAGGGCTTTGAACGTCACCGTAAGTTGCTGGGTGTCTAATAAGCATAAGGCAAGTTCGCCTCCTCATCTTGAGGAATGCGTTAGTCACACCACCTGCTCTCCCTCGGTTCTGCCTCGTCACTGCAGAAGACTGTAGAAGGAATACGTATGACCACACTTCTTTTGTTTCGCGCGCAAACATGTCATGGAGAACTGGAACGTTACAGAGGGACTATAGAACAAATTGAAAGCGAGAGTGTTTGGGCCTAGCAGAGTCGCATTTGCTATTCACATATTTGAGGCTAATCACAGTAGTTAAAATCTGTAATCATTCGTTCACTAACAAAAACACTAAATTTCAAGACATATAAAAGGATAATTTTGCCACTTTTTCTGTTTGGCTTTGAAACTAATCAGTTAATTCGAATGAAGAAGATGTCTTAATTTTGTGTTTCTAAAAACTACGTGCTCAGGAAAATGTTTAAACCAAAACAGGCTGAAACATCTACAGCATTAGTAACATTTAGTTAAGAAAACTTCGTTTTCTCCAAGTCTTTTAGTTTGATTGGATATTAAAATCTAGGAGGTACGATTGAGTGAACATGGGAAATACAAGGAACGCATGGGAGAGTTCGCAAATCAAATAAAGTAGTATAAGAAGAAGAAGAAGAAGAAGAAGAAGAATATTACCTACGACAAGATCAGGCTAACTGAACAAATGGCTTTACTTGTGTTGGCCTACGTTCTGTGATAATATCACTGTAAGTTTAACGTGACTTGTTGCACATGTCGGAGTGTCTAGGCGTATCGAAAGTCGATCAAAGACCCGTTAGGGGATGTTACTTCGAATAAGGGGCTATAAGCCTATTTCCCACTTGGAAACATACAAACATTCCCTCTGCTAACACACAAAATGTTGGGTTTTCCTTCCCCCGGCCCCGCGTAATCCACTTACTCGGAGCGTCAAGAAAGTTTGGGAACAACTTAAGATTCGCTTATTTGAGACCCTGGCAGGACAACACAGCGATCCATTTCTTTTCATAACGAACACTAGTATAGATTCTTTGCCATGAAAGTGGTTACACAGAGTCAGGCGTGTCAGTTTGACGGCTCCTGTTTAACCTTGGGTCTTACCTCTGTGTCATGGCCACGGTAACTTGATTCTTGCCAACATCGAATATTTGGTCCTAAGAGAGATGAGGTGACAGGAGGATGGAACAAACAGCACATTGGGGAGTTCTATACCGTGTAGGCTATTCTTCACCAGACAGTATTGGGACGATCTTATCAAGGAGAATGAGCTGAACTGGTCATGTAGTACGAATGGAGAGATAAGAAATGCGTAAAAAATTTTGTTGGAAAGCTTTAAGGAAAGAGACCACTCTGAATACCTAGAAGCAAACGGGAGAATAGTTTTAAAATAAGACTTTGGGGGAAAGGATGGTACCGCTAGGGGGGTTGTAGTGGAGTCCTCCAGTAGCCTTGAAGCATTCAGTTTGAAGACGGCTACTGTAGCAGCCACTGAGTGTGTATGATTATAATGAAGACAATATCTGACCAACAGGAAAGAAACTAATGTCAGGATGGACAAAATAACATAACTCTGTACCAAATATTGTTAAAATAAAAAATATGGGGGAGAATGAGATGGGCGTGACATATAGCACGCAATTAAAATAGTATATAAACACAAAATTTGTCGGGTCATTTTAAAAGTCCAGTTGGGAGACCTAACCGAAGATTGAAGTTTAATATCAAACTGGGTTAGAGACAAGTTGTGAGTGCATTGACTACTTTTATCTGCTTCAGAATTCGTTCCAGAGATCTTGTCAATACGACAGTGAACTTTCAGGTAAAATAAAAAGCGAGAAAATTGTTGATAAATCACGTGACTATCAGCTATTAAAAACTCCGCTCAATCGACAGATCGCATATATGAAGAACTATAATCGAATTTATTCAAACTGTAAAACCCTGTAGAAATTTGTTACGAAGTTCTTAAGGATGACGCACCAAGTTTCGCATTCAACGCTCCTCGTCTCCGTTGGAAAGCTGCTTTACTGTTCATCCTCTCTAATTGCCCCGTCTCCTGGACTATGCTTCATAGCAATTCTGAGAACAAATGGTAAAACACGTAACACTCAGTGTTTCCTCCACTGCCATCTTGTTAGTGCTCGTTACGCATGGACTGAGTTTACAGCTGTCAGTGTGCCACTGGGTATAATTAATTAAGACAAACACAAATTTAGAAACCTGTCCGGTATATTTTTGGGATTTTTCATACCACACTGACGTCGATATGAATCAGGATATCTAAGTCAGTAAGTCACAGGCTTCGGAATGAACGGCTGACTTTCTGCAACTATCTGCATAGAGAGAACGCATTATGTAGTGTCTTTCCGTCCGAATGTCCAATCGATTCAACTCGAGAATAACTGAACGATTTCGATAAAATTTGATGTGGGGGTCGTGCTATTCTGCACGACCTCAAAATCGTACATCTGAATATCCTACAAGAAGTGATATCAAAATGACGGATGAGGAAATTTGAAAAGGTAGAAACGTATTGTTCCAATAATAATGGCAGTAAGTGGGAATACTTTTCTTTGTACTTTATCAAATATTCACCATAAAAGTTGACATGTTCATCGCATCTCATTCAAGTTACAATGGTAAAACAAACAAGTCACCAAACTCCACAGAGGAGCTCATGATCGTGCAGCTATTGTGTAAACTGATGGATCATTATCATGATCAACAAATTTCAGCCCTGGAACGCATCCTGAGACAGATTAATCCTGTCCACATCCTCATATAATATTTACCTAAATTCGAAATTTTATAAAACTTAACCACTTACTGCGTTATAAATTACCTCTCCAGCCTAATAATTGACTACAACATAAAATAATGGTTATCACATTTATTTTATACTATTTTATAATATTTTATACGTAAATTCAACCACAGCATGTCCAAGCTATGGGATCAATTAGAATGTCGACCAGGTTCGTCACTTTTCGTGGGCGAGCACAATTAGAACTAAAGTACCCTAACGGAAGTTAAAATTACCTTGTTGTTATACTGGGTATTAGTTCTCAAAAAGAATTTGGAACTCCGGACACGACTTCTACTTCTATATCCCTTTGAAGCTGAAATTCGTCTAAATAATAATTAATTATTGATTGATTTGTCCACACCGCAATCAAAACATAACTATTCACAACTGCAGACATTAATATGTTAATGCTGTTTAAATAAGTAATTCCTGTTTACGATGAGAATAGTACGAAATCCATAAAAAATATATAGTTATTTATTGTTTAAACGGGTGGAATATATTGTTACCACTGGACTATAAAGGGTTGAAATCCAATATAATGTTATTTTCCAAACTAAACCGCGATCCGCTACACCACTTTAGGCAAAAGTGTATGAACTGATGTTTCCCCATACATGTCTCATGCACCAATTATCTCAAAATTATTGATTACGCTAACATCTACGTCTTTAGCATGTCTAGCCCAGTTTCTCTTGCTTTCTCTAACACCTCAGAAAATTCTACACGTCCTTCTGACGCTTTAAAAAAACCGATGTGTGATCGTTATTTTAATGAGCTCATAACCCTGAAACATTCCCAATGAATCTGTGATATAGCAAGGATGGATTTCAGTACTATTACCAATGCTGTATGAAGATCGAACATTGATAATTCACTTATAATTACAAAGTAGTCTATAAAATAGAAATCATCAAGGTAATCCTACCTCTCGTGTTGCAATTTATAGCCGAAGTAATGGTCCATTCTCTTACCTGAAAAAAATAAAAATCTCACTCAAAATAGGACAATAATATTTTTAAATTAAATACAACTGTTCGATTCTACAACTTAAAACTCATAATAAATGTATTTCACAATTAAAAATACGATAATCCTAAATGTTATTAACAATTTTAACACAATAATATCTAAAACTGAAACTAACGCCATGCAGCACGGTCCTTCTTGAGAAACTGAAAGTCGATCAGGTAGTCTAGAAATTTCTCGCTTCTTATGAAACTTCGGTTTCATTACCATATTCGTAAGAGACCACAGCCAGTCTGTTTCCTAAGCCATATGAATTCAACCCACACTTCCACACTATTTATAAATTTCATTTTAATATTATCCTTCTATCTATATCTAGGTCTTCCAAGTGATCTATTCCCTTCTTGCTTTCCATCCGAGATGTATACACATTTCTCATGCGTTCTACATGCCCCTTCAATCTCAGCTTCCTTCATATGATCATCCTAAAATTATTTAGCGAAGAGATCAAATCATGAAGATCCCCACTAAGCTACTTTCTTTACCCTCCTATCGTCTTCGGTCCAAATATTCCCCTCATCATCCTGCTGTCAGCCACACTTAATCTGTTTACAGACCGAGTGGCTGACTAAATTTTACCACAGAAAGCAAAAACCAAAATTAAATTTTTATACGTTTTATTCTTTCGGTTTTTAGATAGGGGTCGAGAAGACAAAAGATTCTGATGCAGACCAAAGTGAGGCAGCTGACAAGGCCTTTTCCGCACAGCGAACACTCGGTTTCGTCTTCAAAAAAAACACGTCGCACCTTTTATTATCAACGTTTCTCATTAATTCTTTCACTTACAATATACTCTTCGGAGTACACTGACACTACAAAGGTGTTTATTACGCATATAACGTAGGTCATTCCTACACTAATGTGATCAGAGCTCATTGTTTCGCCTCAGGTCACCCTTAAAGGAATGCGATCTGTCATTGTTGTGCAACAGTTTGTGCCAACAATGAACTCTATCCGCATTATTATGCAGTAATGTGTTCCCTCTGGCCCCATTAACACTTAGTCATGGAGGCTGCCTATCTCCGTAGGAAACACGCGACGGACGAGCCTATTATGTGCCTTTCGATCATGTTCAAAGCTCAAAGATCGACTAAAAGTTTCTAAGATGATAAAGTTGCGTCATATTGTGATAAATATATATTTGTTTAAATCTCGTCAGTCTAATCACAATAAAATTCCTATTAAATATTAAAATATTACTATAATTAACATTTAAATATTTAAAATATATTAAATGATGTTCTCTATCGAAATGTTCGATTTACATTAGATCATCACTTTTTTACACGACATGTTTCAGTTCAAAAAGAACCATCTTCAGGTGTATAAAATTATATAAACTTAAATATAATTTCTTAAATGCAACTTTTAGTCAGATGTTTATCGGATGTCAAATGATGTTTTCTTCTAGATTTATTGTATTTTTAATATCGTATTCGAAGTTATTCTGTATGTACGTCGTGCTTAACATGATTTTGTGTGGGTGAACGTTTGTTGTTGTTTTTGTATCATCCAGAAATGAAGTTGTGGAGGAGTTACGTCCATCTGGAAGTATTGCCGTGTTTGATAATATAATGTAAATCGAACATTTCGATAGAGAACATCATTTAATATATTTTAAATATTTAAATGTTAATTATAGTAATATTTTAATATTTAATAGGAATTTTATTGTGATTAGACTGACAAGATTTAAACAAATAAAAGTTTCTAATTAATCTTGCATGACAATGTGTACTTTAAAAACTACAACCTTTCAAAACAAAGTATCTGAACTGCGGCATTATGCACGTAAAGAACGCCTAAAACTGTCCTCGAGCCGATATCACGTCACGTTTCTGCAGTGTGTGAGGTGAAAGCACACCGTTCTTTGCCGGAAAATCCCTATATATATTTTTTTTAGGTTCCACCTTCCACATTTGCTAAACTTCTCCATCCAGCAAGCGAGTGGCTTGCCCATTCCAGGGGTGGAGCTGATTTAATAACGCTGATAAATGAGCGTAGCCAGACAGTCTCTTGTTTGAGGCAATGGCAGGAGACTCCATTAGGGCAACCTGTCTGCTGAATCACTCAGGCCTTACTTCTAACCTCCCCTTACCCGTAGGGGAAAATATCAGAAATACTGGAAAAGAGATCTTATTGGATTATACCAAAGCATTTGTCCAATCGGATGGACAAATAGCAGCTACAGATGGTATGACTGGAATGCTTCCTTTTGATCAAATTTCTAAGGACGCCCTCAGAAGTGGTATGGCAAGAATAAGAATGCATGGCTCAAGAAGCATTCTTACAGCTCAGAAATGCGTTCCTCATTCTCAAGTATTTATTCAGATGTAAACAAATGCGAGTGCATCTCGAGAGATTAAAACCAAGTGTCATTTGAGTGTGACGTCAGACGTGAATACTGTGCAGATGGATGTTTCGCTGTATTCAACCAGCTACACGGTGCAGTGATATCTGAAAAGTTCTTAAACCTGTAATAGGTAAATTAATAATTTTAAAGTAGGAAACGTAATTAAAATGTTTTACTTTAAACACTGACTTTCAATAACTGTCAAAAGTTTCCTTCTTCCTCTGCTTTCCAAGGATTAGGATCAAGCTTGTTCCGAATTCATAGCTATCATTTTAATGGTCATCAATATATCGACATATACATACATTTATAATAAAACTAAAGTTTTGAGAGTTTGTCACTGTCCAGTCTCTTTAAGCAACCGAATCGTTCTTCTGCGTAAGAAAATATTTCTTCAATTTACTGAATAAATATTTATTTAATTCTATATATATCTCCTTTTCTGTACTTGTCTGGTTCAGATCATCCTTTGACATTTCTAACAACAATAATTCGCCTGCTGGCAGAGTTATGCAAAAATGTTTGTCCTTACGCCAAGTTTAACTTCCATATAAGAGCGTGCGAACATTAAACCTTTAAGACTTCGTCACTTTGCTTGTCGTTTTAATGTTCTGTTTATCGTCTCACGTATTCCTTGATATCATCATAAGAATCTGAATCTCCAAAGTAGTTAAAGTCTCAGACTTATTCTATAGCTGAACACAGAAATTGTGGTGGACTGGATACAACCCTAATTTTTGTTCCTGACTTTCTCATTGAAAAGAGGTTATCTTAAACAATAAATATTTAAGTTGACCGTCACTTGTTCCACGGCGAATCATTGGTATTGTCGCTTCCCTAAATTCATATACTTATTAACGTTTCCTTTTTAAGGACTTGGTTATTCTCTTTAGGTATCAAGAACACGATTCTTGTTACACTCTTATATTTATTACTCATTAGGTTATCAGCTGATATTCTGTCGAAAAACTGTGTTTAAATATTTATCAAACAAAACCTAACTTCCTGTTTCGACGTTTCCTATTATGTAGTTAAACAAAATTCTGTTGATGTAAATGGCTGTCTTCTCGGTTCTTGCGCCGTGTAGTCTGGTAAAAGTTTACCGACGTTTCAGGAGTCCTTGCTGCCTCCATCATCGTCCTGATGATGGAGGCAGCATAACCTAATAAAGGCCGAGTACTTTTAACATGTATGTCACCACGTAAAACTTCATGAACTACAATGCATATTACAAATGTCCCTTGAAACATAAGTTTTTACGTCTATGTTAAAAATTCTTCGAGTCAGGAAGTGAGACGGAGAGAAACATAAGGTTCTCTGACAGCGCTATAAAGGGTTCCGAAGGCCGTAGCTAGTAAAATCATTAACGTAACACTATTAAAATTCTGTACGCTACTTATCCCGACTAAAGGCCGGTCAGTACCCTGATGACACTTAAGGTCTTTAAATGTACAGATCTACTCGTAGTGTATTGCTTTACTGATCTGCTCACTGCTTGTTCTGTACGAGACATGGGCTGTGGGGTCTCTTGGGAATATCCTTAGCTGGTAGCCGAAGGAATTATGTAAATGAAGGGCGAAAGAAGGAGAAATTAACATAATAAGACCACACCTTACGGTTTACACCGCAGATATAGTGAATTATGTTTAATTGGAACAATATGAAGGGTTTGCAGTTCGTTCGTCTCTACCAGGGCGTAAGCCTGTTCAGTCTCAACTTGTTTTTTCATTTGATGCAAACAAATGTACATTTACCTGCTCTTCTGTGTTATAATGGGGTGATGGGGAGGGGGTGAAAAGGGGAAAACTTGAAAGAAACCAAAGTAAAAAGAAAAGAAAAGAAAAGAACTTCTTGCGACTTTTGAAGGATGACTTTTTTTACATAAGAAGGATGAAGATTATTTTCACTTAGTCATGTGTTGCAACCAAACATTCTCCCATCCTACTTGAAGCAGAAAACATTATACCCGTGATCATAAGAAGAGTGGTAGAAAGAAGTTTTAGAATGAAAAGTTTTCTACAAAATTTGTATTTTTACGTAGCTTCGTGGATATATTTTTCTCAGAATTCGTACGTTGCCAAAGTTAGATCGGCCGGTGTACAGCTTTCCCCTTCTACCATCCTAAGAAGTTAGTTTCAGCATCGCTACTTGGACGAGGTACAGGGATCGACATTTTATCAACGACTGGTTTGCTTTTCCTACAAAAACCATTTTCTGAATATAGAGGATGTAAGTGAATTATGATTAAACCTTGAATGCTTATTCGAGAAGAGACAACCCTATATCAAAAATGTAATAACATACAAATAATATAAAGCAAAGACAATTTAGGATTAAATGGAATAATTACATATACTTTTGTGTTGTTAGAAATGTGAAAGGATGATCTGAACCAGACAAGTACAGAAAAGGAGGTATATATATAATTAAATAAATATTTATTCGGTAAACTGAAGAAATATATTCTTACCTGGAGAGTAGCAAACTCTCAAAAATTGGGTTTTATTATAAATTAAATGTATATGTCGATATAATGATGATCATTAAAAAGATAGCTATGAAGTCGGAACAAGCTTGATCCTAACCCTTGGAAAGCAGAAGAATAAGAACATTTTTGAGTATTATTGCAGGTCAATGCTTAAAGTATATTTTCGCCGTATTTTGTCAACGAAATTTTGAACTTAAAACATTTTCATTACGTTTCCTGCTTTAAAATTATTAATTTACCTATTACAGGTTTAAGAATTTTTCAGACATCATTTATGTAAATAGAGACTCGGGAATCGACCGCTAGTTTTGTACACTAAAACAGCTTTTGCTATCATTTAGTTTAGAATCTTCTAATTCCAAAATCCTATCCCAAATCATAACGACGAAAATGCACAAAACTATATTTTTACTTCGTGGTTTTTATAAGTAAGAAATATTGTCTCTCATAGTACGGTACGAACGAAGAGATGAGGACAATATCTACAACATAAAATTAAAAACAAAAACAGGAGAATGTAAATAAGTTCACAGCTAGGAACTTCGTAATTTTTATTCATCACAAAATATTATTAAGGGGACAAAATCAAAGAGTACTAGATGGACAGGACATGTAGCACGTACGGGAACTTGTAAGTTAATGCAGAATTTTAGTTGGAAAGGATATCAGAATGGGCTAATAGCACACACGGCACAGCTGGAAACAATTAAGATAAATATTAAAGTAACAGTGAGGCTGTCGACTGATTTTACAGAGTACATAGGCAGACTTTACTCAACACGTTAATTGGCTTTCACGTCCCATTTCTTGAAAAAATAAGCGGCTTTCAACTTCTAAAGGACTGTGTTCCATAGACTTCATCATTCGCTAGCCATCCAGCGCAGTGAGCGAATCTTCAGTTAAGGAGATATATTAACTAATTGTTAAAAGTTGGTAAATCAGTCGAGAATCAGCCAGTTCAAGTAACTGAAACGTGGAAACTTTCTTTGTTCTTTCTAGTCACTTATAAGCTAAATGCAGTTTGTACTTTCCAGTAATCACTCCAACCGATGAAACATAAATTCTTATCTTTCGCCTTCGCCCTAGGATTTTATTCATGCAAAACAGTTAATAAAGATATTCTTGTCCTGATTTAGAACATGAAATACTTACTTCTCGGACGTCTACAAAGTACGATTAAAATATTTTACAATTCAGGAAATAATTTTAAAAATTACGTGGCTAATATAGTCACAACATTCTGGGTTGTGTCGTGTAGCATAGTCTACCAGACTACTCGCTACCGTAAAAACATTAAATATCACTCAATACAAAATTGCGTTTGCCGGCTATCATGTAAAAATTTTCACTGATTTAAAATGATTTCGTTTGCACATGTCACGTTTTGTCCGGCACAGAATCCTATTAAAAGACGAGCAATAGAGCACATATCAGCTTAATAACATTTTCCATATTTAGATTAGCTCGGTAGTAAAGCATGTTATTTCGAATCTCGCCGCTAGTGTAAACTGTGATTCTGGTTTTTAAGTGTCGATATATGTTTAATTTAATAAACAGTGTGTTACACATCAATTCCATTAAGTCATATTAAGCCCATAACTTTGTAGACTAATGAACAAGTGTCCTCTATCACTCAGACACTAAATTAATTAATTTCTTAATAATTTCTTTATCTGTTACGTGTCCGACAATGTTTAAAAACGTCACTTAACTTTAAACAATTATTCAAGTAAAAAGCTGTCCCACTATACGCCATGTAGGCGCTTGTGGGGAGTGGAGATATACCTCCTACTCATTCTTTACCTCGGCACTAGATGGGGGTGAGTGGAGGTATAGCTCCTCTCTTCCTTGACCTCGGAACTAGATAGGGGTGAGTGGTCAGCATTACGCCCCGGCCGGCTTTATCCCCGGGAAAATACCCCGGTACCAATTGGATAGGAGGCTGGGTGGACCCCAGAGCCGGTCTGGACGCAGAGGCTAGAGGAGAAATCCTCTGCCCCCGTCGGGGATCGAACCCCGGTCGCCCAGTCCGCAGCCAGTCACTATACCGACTGAGCTACGCCGGCTCATACAATTACTCAAGTACAGAAATTAAAGATAAACCCATAGCCTCTTACATAATACATCAGTCTACCAAACAAACAATATGGATTTAACTAACCTGGTTTTTTATGCACAACAAATATGACGCGTTTCAATTACTATCTGCATCTAAAATTCTTTAGCTCAAGTGTTCAACAAATCAGTACTCTCCACCCGTACCTTCTTTCTTGTTATCATCTTTTACACCGAAACTGCACTACGATATCTCCACGCATGGACCTCTCCTTTCTGCCCTCTACATCATATCTTTCGCTCACAAGAATTTAAACTTTTCCACCCCAATCGCAGAAGTACCTTCCAACTTCTTCTTGGTTTTACCTTTACCCTTCTTTCTCCCAGTGGCTCCCATCACCTTCTTTTGTCTTATTTTCTTGCTACATTAGTTTCTCTCCCTTTCTACAATTCTGCTCCCAAAAGAAAGAAAAGAAAAAAGAGTTGAGAAACTTTCTAAATGTCTTTCATTATATTGTAAATTATGAGCGACAGTTGTGCACTCTCGTGGCACACTAGGGAGTTTCGTGGTCGAAGCAGAGATGAGAACAGCTTAAGAGGATGTTCTCTTCTAAACAAGCCAGTTGCTTCGAAAACCAAGTCGTCCTCTCTCCTAGCGAAACAATGAATTTCATCCACTCACATATGCAACTTTACAGATACTTAATAGTAGTTAACTCACTGCCTAACGTCTAAGATTTATATGCAAAGGAAGGCCCCAAATCGAACTACATGAAAAAGTCCTTCTGGAGAAACTAACATACCCTTAACTAATCAAATTGCTCGCCCTTTATATAAGCCAAATTCTTATTACAGTGTTCAAAAAGCCGGTCACTTGACTATATCCAGAGCTAATTCCACCTAGCCCATTATCTCACACCCTATTTTCTAAGACCCATTTTAATATTATTCCCAACTTAGAAACTTTGTCTTAGATGTTTCCCCTAAAAGTCAAACAAATCGACTAAAATTCTGAAGGTTGTGGAATTTTAATTTACATCTCGTACAGTCCAAAAGTACGGGCAAGGGAAAACAAATGAGAGTATTAATTAGATGCATGTATTGCTGCATTTTATGACACACGTCTTATAACTGTTCAAAATTTCCGCCACGGTTGTACTGCCCGTTGAAACACAACGGCGTAAACGGCGGCAACCACAACTTCGGGTGTACTTCGGTCCTGAAGGTTCATTAAATACCACACAAATAAATTAAGCAAAATTAGGTCCGAATATCTTTGCTGCCAAGGTACTGGACCACTACGACCAATCCAAAAATTTCATAAATCAGTTTCAAAATGTGGAAGTGCTGCATTGTGCTAATAGGAGATTTGACTTGTTGTATCCAGAGACACATCTTCCTTTAAAGCGGCTAATCTTTCGCTGGGATTTTAAGTTAATTATCGCAGTTAAAACGTTGTTTTAATACGAATGGTCCAGTCAGCTGATCCCCAATCAGACAAAAAAAAATCTCTAAAATTCGATATTGAAACGTGCTTTTAGCGGTACGGTGAAAATTAACTGCGGTAGACAAATGGGGAATTTCGGCTACTACTCCTTTCATTCCGATTGAATTCTGTTCCGTCACTGAGAATGCGATGAAGAATCCAGCGATGAGCAACCATTCATTGGCAAAACTGGACAGGAATATCGTTGAAGAACTTGCACACTGCGCAAAAGGTAGGGATATAACGCTTCAACACGTGTGGTTAGTCATACCCGCAATGCAGACTCGCCAGTTCGATTGAAATTCTTCTAGCACTGGTAACTGGGCAAAGCTGCAGGCTACTAGGTCCAGTAGACGCTCTTCCACACCAACGGGCCGTCGTATTACGTGGTATTAGTTACGTAAAACAATTTCCTTCGTTTGCCGTAGTCCGGTGTCACTGAACACTTGTCTCACCGGGATTTGGCCTCTCGTAAAAACGTATTTTAGATATTCTTCAACTGCCGCATTATTGTTATCACAGAATGTATTTATAACATGGATAACACCGTATTCAGCGGTTGAAACCGTTGATTTATTTTACAACAACACAACATCACGTTTGAATCTTGTTGTTCGTTTGTCATCAGTCTTTCGACTGGTTTGATGCGGTCCTCCATTTTCGTCTATCTTGCGCCAATCTCTTCATTTCCACATATTTTTTGAAGCCCACATCCTCAGAAATCTGCGTCACATATTAAAATCTTTGTTTCCCCCTACAATTCTTCCCTTCAACTGTTCCTTCCATTACCAAATTAACCAATCCTGGGTGCCTCAGAATGTGACCCACCATCCTATCTCTTCTTCTCGTAAGATTTTTCCTTTGTCTATCCTGTCTAAGACCAGCTCATTTCGTACTTCATCAGTCCACTTAATTTTCAACATTTCAAATGCTTCTATATCCTTCGTCTTTCTGGCTTTCCCACTGACCATCAAAAATAACGGAGATATGGCATAAAAACAGCTGAAAATCAGCAATGATAACATCTTCAACTAAGGTCGCTATCAGTGTTGCCAACAACCGAGGCACACACAATTGTATATTTGTTGTTTACATATAAAATTCCTGAGTTTCGTTACGGTTGGAAACAGGACCAATGTTTTCTTAACATATTTAGCTCTAAATTAATTCCTTAATCGCTCCCTCCCCCAATGATGTACAACACAGAGATTGTGAAACATCCTGTAAAGAATCTGCAGTGTAGCTTGTTGTCTTGACTTTAATATCACTGTCAATGTCACTTTAATAACATTTCTCACTGTCTTTAAAGTCCTCGTTGTTACTGTAATGCGTGCTTCGACAGAAAACGGTCATCATCATGTTCTCAAATTGTAAGGAAGATACTGAACATCTTCCAGTGTTGTACTAGTTACGTGAAATTATTGTTGAAAACTATCGGTGATAAAATAATGGATAAAATTAAATCAAATAACCATTTGTGGCAGGGTTAAAATCTTTGAAGAAAGAATTACAAAATGCTGATGTTTTGTTGTTATCTATCTCGTATAAAGGAGATATGTTTATTATGATATTTTGGAAATAATGTGATACGTAATATTGTTACGTATTTAATTCCTGTGGGCTGCTGTGTTGTGTGTTTATGTTCTTTTGCCGAGTTATATGACAGTGGCAGTCAAGAATTATCTGTATAAACCTTTATCAAAAGCGTCACACATAAAAATTACAGGATTAATAAATAAGATATATTGTCATATTTTAGTATTGTGTACTTTGAGTTGCCTCTTACAGATTCGACAAATTTCAGTGTTAACTTCATAATATATAGAGGATTTACAGTAGCTACACAATCGCATTACACACTGTATAGAGCTATGATTCTATTTTTGATATAGCTAATAAAGAGAACAAATATTTCGCTGCGTACAGGAACAAAATAATTGTCTTTGTACTCCCATTTTGTTAAATGTACACCACATCGACGAATATTTTCAAGTGATGTCATGCATACGAATTACATATGTGTATAACTGCATGTACCCATTTTTAATATGATTAACAGATTTGTGTAGCTAATCTCATTACGTTCGATTTAAGTTTGGTGCAAATGTAATTGTGGCTTGAATTAAAAAGTGAAACTTGTTTAATTATTGGAAAAGTACGCGCTGTTATACCGTGTGAGGGCTACGGATAGATCGAAGCTGGCCTAGTGGCCAACATATTTGTCTTGGTTTCGAATCCCGTTTCGGGCTCTTGATTCATATCTTTTGCATAGACTCACCAGGAGAGGTTCTGTTTGTATTTTCAATCTGTAAGTTTCTCCTGCTGTATAGTTCTACAGTGAAAATAATTAACAAATATATTCCCATCTGAAAAAATCAGTATTTACTGATATCTGGATATATCCTGATCTGTGAATTGTAAAATATTTAAAAACGTATTCCAGTCAGATAAATTATACTTCCCCTTTAATCCTTCGTGGCCAATTCGACAGCATATTGGGTGGAGAGCAGATATGTTATATATCGTTCACGTGCAGGGAATTAAACCTCGATCCTCTAGTCTGTAGCACTTCATTTTAGCAGGCATGATGTAATAATGTATTAAAAGTAACAGCAGTAATATGTCTGGCAATTAAGCCAGGTGTTACAAAACCACTAATACAAAAGCACGCCACTGGGCACAAACCTGAATTGGTTCCGTCTACTTTCATCTTCACAAATACACTAATAAAGTTGTCCCTGATTAATTAGGCAACGCGACATAAAGACACATGGGCTATGGGGGTACAACTTCTCGGATTCTTAACCTTGGAATCAGATGGAGATTCACTGGGCTTACTATTCAAAGAAACATGAGAATTTTCCCCTAAGTAGCTGTAGATGTTTAAGGGTGTATTAATACTGCACGCAGGCTCTGTGTAGGTCTGCGCAAGTCTACATATTTTCATGGCATAGGCATATTTTAGTTCGTTTCAGGCATCCGAAGGAAAGAAAGGACAAACAGTTGGAAATAAAGAGCCAAGAAGAAAAGTCACAAGGAAAGAGAAATAAATTAGTAAAAAAGAGAAGAAATAGAGAATAACTATCAGAAGATCTAAAACTTCTTGACGATGGTGAAGAGTCAATTGAATAAAAATTTTCTTGGATATTATCCATCGTCTAGTAAATATAAAACGTAAAACGACGTTTCGGAGATGGGACTCTATCTCCGTCTTCAGGTTCCTCCGGACCGGAGATAGGGATTAGCTCTATCTAGTGGGCCCAACTGTGTAGGAACCTGAAGACGGAGATAGAGTCCCATCTCCGAAACGTCGTTTTACGTTTTATATTTACTAGACGATGGATAATATCCAAGAAAATTTTTATTCAATTAACTATCAGAAGGCCTACTGTCTTCACTTGCAGATAAAACTTACGCCTGCGCAGATCGTGTACCTTTCTTCACAACAAGTGAGATAATGAAAATTTCCAGCGAATGTTAAATCGTATTAAACGTCTTTTAAACCAACCGAGACCCCAATAATGCATTTAGCAGGGAGACGTCCTAAACTAACAAGGCGAAGGTACTAAAGTTCCTTATTACCGTGATTCCAATGCAACTGACTCCAAGCCATTTCTCTCTGTTTGGGCTTCAAGCTCTGTTTCTTTGTCTCTCATTCATTCTTCCACCCTCCAGACTGTCTTTCTTCCCTTTTCCTTGAAGCACTTTGTTTCTCGCGTGGGGTAAATTGATCCTATGTCTCCATTATTACCCCAAACTTGCTGGCGTATCAACCGCGTTTCCATGGCATACCATGGAATACGAATTGCTCTTCAGCTCTATGTCGCCTTTAAGTTCGCCAGTCATGGCCTTCTCACATTTTTACGCTACAATGTTCTGACACTTAGTGTGATCTCACTTTATCTAAGTTAGTTGATCCCTAACAGACTAGAGCATCCCCGGCTACTCTTATAGTACACACCAGTGAGGACGGTGTGCGCGCGAATGAATGATATGCCTCGGTTCTTAGTTTACAGGTAAAAGAGACGCTTTCTAATTGAAGGAAATCTTCGAGTGGCAGAATAACGAATTAGGGATAAGGCCGGTGTAAGAAAGCAACCGTGGCCTACTTAGAATTTTCCTGGAGGGACTGAGAAAAGTATAAAATAAGATAATCACACGAAAAGCCGCAACTCGGAACTCTGGTAAATGAAGCTGGAATGTTAACCACTCGACTTGCAAACCCTCGGCTTTATGGCTTCAGGAAACTTCTTAACACAAATAATTTTACACTATAATGGTCTAGGCCTATAGAATGAGCCACGATGGGTCAATTACTAGAGTGACTCGTAGAAAGATAGTTGCAAGATATAACTACTAAAAAGTGAAAGATTGATGCTTAAACTTTTGGACTAACGTGTACCGGAAAAAGTATCGATTTCGAATATATTAGTAGCTAAATTACATGTTCTTCACCCAACCTCATCTTAAAATATATTCTACTTTTAGGCTACGATAAAGTTATCATATTATTTGTTTAAAATATGCGCATTTTACATTTAACGCGTAAATGCATTTTTAATAAAATTCTGAAATAATGCAAACAATAAAATGCCTCTTACGTCTTAACTGAAACATGAAATGAAAGGATGTGATGATACCTCGTGGTGAAAAGTCTCGTAAATGCCAAAACAACAGCGAAACAGCGGTGGGTATAAATCTCTTTACGCGTTAGGCCTGTACTTTGTAAAGGTATCCTAGCAACAAAACCAGACGGGCAAAACGGAGGGAAAAAACCGGAAACAGACGTATTTTGTTAAATAAATATTGCATGCGCGTCCTTTCTCCGAACACCAGTTCTGTATTCTCTGCCAGCGTTCACTTATTGTGAGCTCATCATGTGCGTCCAAGAACCATAAAGCATTTGTTCACACTCGTTGCATTTCCTTTTCAGTGTATCTCATGTCTTCCCTCTCTTCTACTCTTTTCTTTATACTTTTCTTCTGGACAAATTGCCCGCGACTCCATTATTCCCGTGACATATCAAGGATCGGTCAGATTTGTCTTGGGAGACAACACACTGGTACGTTAAGATGTATGACAAACGGAGCTCTCACTGTAGTCATGTGTTGGATGTCGGCACTCATCCACACTCTTCAACAAAGAACTTTCAAGTGAATTTAGCATTCGAGTTTTAAGGGATTCATCCTGTTGTGTGTTGAAATGTGGTCGTGAAAACCTTGTGTTAGGCGGCCACAGATCACTGTATAGAGTACTCAACATATATATGTTGAACTTTATCTTTACAGTCCGTCTCGCCACCTTTTTATTATGGTTTC
>NW_028259415.1:0-28687 GCF_977971745.1 Zootermopsis nevadensis | reverse complement strand
CAAGTAATATACAAACCAAAGTACACACAGCTCGTACAGCTCAGTGTTATTGAAGAAACGTGTTGAAAGATGAATGACTGGGATACAGGAGTCAGCAACGTAATTTAATAACTTATCTCCTCGAAAACAGCGAACCTTGATTAATTAGTTAACGGAAGTATCTGGAGAATGGGAGGATCCTTGTAATTTTTAATTAAATACTGAATACGCGCAGACCAGCCCAAGCCGGAGATAAAGGCACAGTTTGCTCTGTGTTTTCTTTTGCGTTCCACTGAAATATAAACAGTTGTGTGACAGGTCTACGTGTGAATCTGTAATGAACCGTTGGCCCGTCAAAGCGAAGGCAAAATGCATTTATTTTACATCTTTACCTGGTCCGTAATTTCTTCCAACATATCATCAAGTGATGTATATATACACATTAAAATTATAATTCCACTGATATCCAGAGAATGGCTCCTGAACAAAAGTATTG
The DNA here is from genome assembly GCF_977971745.1 of Zootermopsis nevadensis. Lineage (NCBI taxonomy): Eukaryota > Metazoa > Arthropoda > Insecta > Blattodea > Termopsidae > Zootermopsis > Zootermopsis nevadensis. The sequence goes on along the minus strand of NW_028259415.1, from coordinate 28,212 downwards.
TGGGTTCGAATCCCACTAGACAGATGTTGAGACTCCCTGTGGGGTGCAGCCGGTCACGCCCTCAAAAGGTCCTGTAATAAGCGGTTTGGAAAGCAGAAGGCACAACTCGTAGAGCGGCGTAGATTAATTAAATAAATATATGGAAATATCCTCATAACTTTGACATATGTTTAATGTTACATGAATCAGGATTAAATACGCGCCAAATAATCCGAACCATGACCTGGGACGCCATAATCAAATCTGCGTAGTCGCGTCTTTGGACTGAAATTCATGCATCTCATTGCTTAAATAAACTTTGCAATACAATGATCGGAATATAATAAACTTCAAGCTACTTATCATTTAATCTTAGGTGTTTCGCCTTCTTCTTCCATTTCTCTCAGCCCCGAGTGTTTTCGTAACGTCACTCAGCAACCGATCCTAATGCCCCCTTCAGTCCGAGCTTTGTCGTGTTTACCGCCACCAATTCGCTCGTCGATGTTTTCCAAGAGATATATTAAGTGATGTCAGCTCTCCAAGTAAAGAGAGGAAGTAATACGTCGTTCAGTAAAGAGGAATATTATACAGAATGTTCCGAAGTTACGTGAAAAAATTATAGACATTAGGACATCAATATCACTATAAAAGGTCCAATAAAAAGGTGTGGAAATTTTTCCGATAAACGTTATATAAGATAAAATTTGAAGGTTTATGATAATCCAATATCAGTCATCAGAAATGCGATATGAGCGAGGATTTGCATGTTGCAACAAATTTTCTACATGTCCGCCGTGTGGCTGGATAATGCAGTCGCTGCAAAAATTCGCTCTCTGGTGTCAGTAAGTGTGGTTCAAACATACAGTCGCCCTATAATTTGCGATAGAATTTTGAAACACCCTGTATGTCGTATACGAATACAGAATGTACCAGAGTCCACTTCGTTCCAAAATTTCGATACGTTGGATCATCTCAAAACAATGTTCCTCGTCTGTGCCGTTTTATTTTGCTACATAATCCATACAAATGAAAGCTGTGATACCAACGCAGATAAAATATTTAGTGTTTCATCTAATATTTTCGTTTGGTGCTACTTTTCGGAACTTGCAAGATGCCCATTAAAAATTAAACATCTCGCTATGAATTCTGTTCATTATCTCAGTCATAAGACTGAAGGAAATAAAGCAAGTTATTAGCTTTGTAATGCACAAGACGTCTTTCGTTTCGTCGCCAGACTTCAACAAGAATTTGCTGAATAATCCAACCACGTGTCTGCTCTTTTAATGGCAAATCCTCTAACAGTCATTTTATGCCAATTTTGGAGAGAAAAGCTTTCAGGGACGTGGAAAATTGTGCCCTTTAATCTTCGTTATGGGAACCAGACAGTTCGGTGGATAATCTCAAATTTAACGTTAAATACCTTGTATTCAGGGGGTGCGGAACATGGTCAAACATTGAAAAGAACTACGTGTACCAACATTACACGTGCCTTGTCGCCATGGCGAGGAGCTTCCTGAGGCCTCCTTCAGCGACTGAACGGCGAAATTTTGTTCATCTGCTCGACCCCACAAGAAACAAAAGCAGTCCACGTATTTTTCAAATCAGTTTTATGTTAATTCAGTTCTAAAGGATTCTGACGATGGTGGATTACACTTAAAATTATTCACTATCTACACTTTGTTCTGCATAGACTGTTGTTTGTTTGTTGTTTATTTAACGACGATATTATCTGCTCAGACTACAAGATATACCATCGGATAAAAAAATTGAACAGAATATGAAAGGAAACGGTTAATGCGTCCCTGGGAGGATGTGAAAAACCATAAAAAGCCTCAGTCTGGACAGCCCTAATCTGTGACGAGACCTGTACCAGGAACCTCCCAAATACGAAGCAAGAATGCTAACTACTTGGTCGAGACTTTCGATGCCCTCATACTGACATTTTGAAGGCAGTAATCCAATACTCCAGACACAAATCTGGTGTTTCGATAGACTTACTGACTAGTCCCACTCGCTAGTTTGAATGTCGGTAAACAAAAGTAAAAAAAAAGGCTGTCCCACTATACGCCATGTAGGCGTTTGGGGGAAGAGACAGTATAGCTCCTACTCATTCTTAACCTCGACACCAGATGGGGTAAGTGGTCAGCTTCACGGAAGGTTCATGACCGTGTTCACATTAGCTCGCTACTGGACGCCGATTTGAATCCGCAATTCTTCAAGGGTAATTTTAACCCTTTTTAGCCGAAGTTCCTGTAAATAATATTTAAGAATTCAGGCTATACCGCGAAGGAAACACCTCACTTCACCATTACAGACATCGATTGTTTAATCTTGTTTAAGGAAATAATCGCTGCGTACTCGTGAAAGCCATAAGAACTCCCTGTTTTTAAAACGCCGAATTACGAATCGTTATGGTAGGAGGTACTTATTGATACAACTTAATGTCATCCTTCCATCTATGATTATATTTTTCACTTAGTCTCCTACTTTCAGATTATATTTCACTACATTCCTGTACCGTGTATATTTCTCGTGCTTCCTGTGTGTGTAAAAACTAGACCCACGAGAAAATAGTGTAGTACCTATACTGTTGGTAGCACTGAAGGCTATACATTTACAACGAAAAATGAGAGCAGAGATCACTGGAGGTTAAAACTGCAAAATAACTCATCTGGAAAATGTGTTCTTCCGTCGTTAATGGGTTTCTTCGCTCCATTTATTTCTTACACTACAAGTTTCAAGCGTGACAGGGCCACAGACAGAAGACATTAGTTTACATTTTCATTCGGGAGAAATTAACCTAAGTGAGAGTATTTAATTTGAGAGTACAAAATAATGCATTACGTAAAGTGTAAAAATTATTCCGTGCATTAACAAGTGTACATTATTTTAATACTACTTAAATAAATTTTCTAACGGCTGTATTGTATAAAATAACTCCGGACTACAAACAGTAATATCCCAAAACATTCGTCATCTTCATGCTAGCCGCTATGATAACCTGAAAACTCACTCATTAAGAAACAGAATTTATCAGTTAGAAATAACAAGAATTTTCCGATCTGGTGTAGGATTTCAGGTTACCAAGGCGGTCAGTCTGAAGATGTCTTCTTGGTTATTACGCCGTGTAGTCAGGTAGAAGTTCACCGACGTTTCAAAGGTCCCTGCTGCCTCCATCACCAGGGCGATCTACATAGCGCAACAACCCCGAAGAGAGCGGTTTTAATTTTCCGCTCTTGTTTTGTTTATAATTCTCCGCTCTGTACCAAACAAAAGCCTCTACGCTGCTTTTCAATCACAAAAAGGCACCGAAATTGTATTTTCTTTTCTGATTTGTGTATGGCCTTGGTTTCCGTATGCGCGTATGGGATTTTAAGTAAATTATGTCCGACTCGGGAAATTTCTTTAAGCAAGTTTATGAGAGTTTAATTTTGAGTCGAGTGAACCCGCGGTGGATCTTTATTGAAGCGAATCCGCAAAGGCTGTTAAGAAGCGCGCAGACTACTTGGATGGGCTTACCGACCTGCTGGCAGTGTGAATGGATTTATGTTGGGCCGAGCGGCCACACTCTGCTCTGACGGCAATGCGGGATTTTATACGGGGAACAGAGGACGCCCTGAAGTGCGACGGGATGCATACGTATTAGGGAATGACAAGTAGACGTCGGATTTAGTGAACGTTCAATCTGCTTGTAAATCTGCGGTTATTCCCCCGATAAAATTTTATGAAACGAAAATTGGTAGACACGCCGACTGATAAATCGAAAGAAACAGACAGACAGACGGAAAGGAATAAAGTGTAACAAACGAAACGAATTTGTCAAAGGAGTTATCCCGGTGGCCCATCACTTCAGATCAGGGCTTTCCTTGGACAATCAATATTCTTTAGTTATAAATGAACTTTCCCGTTGGTGTTAAACCCCAATAACACACAGTCCACTGAACCATAACATAAACTAAACCATTACAATTCATAACCCGTTTCCTTAAGATCGATTTTATTATAATATATTGTACAGTATGATATCGTTGTACCTTATCTTTCCATTGATATTCCAACGAGTTATTTTTATTGATATTTCCCGCCAACATCTATATAAAACCGTTGTCTTTCGATGCGTAATATATGTACAGATCCTAAATATCTAATCGCGATGTTGTCCAAAAATTAAAATTAAAAAAATCAAAAGAAAATCGTGAACGTGCTCTAGAATAAGGCTTCGACGCCATTAAAATCAATTACTCTATCATATGAAATGTGATTATAATTAGCGATTTCGTGGTGATATATACCATTTTACTAAATTTCGATCAATGTGACTTTAAAGATGATTCTTTGTGTCTGAGACATGCCTGAGCTAAAAAAAAGTTTCAAAACTTGAGTATGGACTTAATTCAACTGTATTAAGACGCATTGAGAAAGCTTATATTTATCGTATAAATGGTTAAAGCAGAAGGCGGCCCCATAACTACAGAATGACGGAAGGCTTGGATGTTCCTGACACAAGCCTGAAGATAACCAGTGAAGATGGCTGTCTGCTCGATCTTAGCGTCATGAGAATCTCATATCCTACTCCGAAGGCAACCAGTCTTCTTAATTAAGTCTAGCATATACTGAGCGACGTTTCACAGGTTATTACCGCCTCCATCATGAGGGCGATCATCGCAGAAGACAGCCATTTTCAAATTGTGATTCTGCATGCATCACTAACGAGACACACATCCGTACACACGTAACGAATGAGTGAACGCGGGGGTCGAATGGGTGGGTCTGTAGTTTGACGGGCGTGAAACGTTCAGGCGGTCGGGTGAACAGTTGAACGTCGGAGCAGATCATCATCTGCTGTAAAATATCAGCTAAAGCCAGGAGTCGCCTCGCTCGCAGAAAAGTCGAAGAACGAGAAGGCGGTAGACATACAGACACTTGGAATTCTTGCAGTTTCGTATTTCAGGTCCAAGGATGAGACAATCATGTTGGCGAACTCTCTGTAATTAGGGATTCCGCCAAGATAATTATAACTGAGCGCGTCGACAATGCGTCAAGCGAACGCGCGTCGACAATGCGTCAAGCGAACGCGCGAAAGAGCCCGCACGCGGCAGTAACTGATATCCCTTTACAGCTGGTTTTCATTCGGATAAGATTGTCACGAAGTTGTAAAACCCATTCCAGCAGTTTATGCTACGCCATTAAAATAGCAATAAATGGGGACAACTTTCCCCGCTCGAAATGCAAAATTTAAGACTCTGTGAATTTGCTAGAGCAAGATTGAAGGGATGCAATTATTTACCCTGTACAAATGAAATCTGACACAGATTACACGTTCGTCCAAACATGGATTTAACTACTTACATAAGAATCAAGTGACATCAAGTTAAGGAATAAGAACCAGTGATGTAAGCCGTTTAATTCTGAAGAATTGGAGGTGTTTCATGAGCTCAGACGGAGGGTTCCCTACTAGGGGATCGCGACAGAATTTGGCATCACGTGATTTTCTCGTCTGCTTTAAAACAATGGTGTATGAAGATCATACAGAGAACTGATCTGATGATGGAAGACACAGAAGTGATAGAAATTTCGAGGAAGGAAGCCGCGGATAGTTTTCGGGTGTCAGCAAAATCACTGAACAGAAATATCAGAACCTCAGGCAGAGGAGGACAGATAAAGCTTGCCCATTCATACATGGCAGTCAGACTTATAATAAGATGAAGAGGGCGGACAGAACGAGACGGGAAGGTAAAAATATAAGAGGAAGAAAACTTCGTTTTGAAAAGTTGGTGTAGACGAGGGAGCATTAAGATTGGTCTTAGAAGAATAATGCGAGACAATGTAAACTGATTTAAAATGACTGAGGAAATAGTCTCAGGGTGGGGATGTTATGATCGCGGTAATGGAGCTTTGTTTTCCATAAACAGTAGGGACGTTCTTGGTAAGATGAGTTGTTTCGCTTTCTGAAGAAAGGTTCTGCATCAATGAGATATTTATACCAGTACTTTCTAGGAGAGGCGGAAACGTCGAGATAGATATTGTGGATCATCGACTTTGTTTCGAAGCGGGTACCTCTGGAATGATTCGCGAACTCCCCCGTGAGATTACACACTGCAGCTCTCAGCTGTAATATCGACTCATTACTTGATTTCATATTCCCTCCTAAAGAGAGCAGAGTTTAATAAGTACGAAAGAGATCCAGGCCGTGTATTGATTTGCCAAATGTTTAAATTATTCATTGGTAATGTGGATGTGAATATCTGGGGTGGACTCAGTTGGTTCAAGACGGTACCAAGCGGCTGAGAATGATAAAGAACCTTCGACTTCCACTAAAGAAGGGAAATTTCTGATCAGGTTAATAAACTTTTTAAGAAAGGGCAGGAATTTTTTTAGAACGGTCGCCGAGAATCGTGTTTATGAGCTGCTAATTACTGTACACGTCAGGCCACTGGAAAATTCTTTATTGTATTTATACACTAGAGAAGTTGTTAGGTCCCAAGATAATCAATGACGCAATTATCGCACGATGTCCAGATGTTAAAACATCATTATAAATTCACTTTGTGTCATATTTCTCATGGATGAGATCTAAGGACATTACGAGTGATTTAGAACAGTTTTAGTGGTTAGACGTAATTTCACTATTTTACAAAACAAAAGTTGATGAAAGTCTTTATTTTGAGGTAATTAATTACACGTAACTACTCAGGGGCAGTTTGCGGCAGAACATCGCGACTAATTTCTCGTCACTGTGACTTCATTTTCCGTTCGTACGGGGTTCAAATATCGACTCGGATGCCGGCTAATATGGCTGCCATTGCCCTTCGTAGTTTTCCCTAGTCACCACTCAGGGAATTATATAAGTTAAAGGTTTTTTCTCCATTCTACGCTTTTCCCGATTTATCATCACCACCAAATAAATTCCAGAACTGCAATTAAACAGGCCTCGACCACTCCGTTCCACGACTTTATCAATTAGTCATTGGTGAATCATCTTGAAGTTTCAGGCTATAACAGCAAACAGAAAAGTGTCGTCGAACTAAGGGAAGATGAAGGAAAGCAAACAATTCCTGTCGCTAGGTTTTCGCTGTTAGATTCGAACGAACTGCAACTTCATCTCACTCCTCTGATCCCAAACTGACATCACTCAATTTCCAATCGCAGTCTCATATAAGGGAAACGTCTCATCTGAAGGCTACGTAGACGGGACCGTGACAGTACAAACGATGCCAGGACTGCAGGTTGCGAGTTCGGGGCGAATAAGTCTGCGTCAGGATGATGGGCTTTTGTACAAGCGGTGCAGAACCTTTGAACATATGGAGGAATACTTAAAGGTAACAAGGCAGATGAAGTCTGGGTGATAATTCGAGGAAATAAAACCGAGTGTTTTCAGACAGCGAATCACGGACGGTAACCGTCGCACATGAATGTCAGCAAATCGTTGGGTGTCAAAGGCCAGTTACATGAAGAGTATGGTGGGAATGGTGGTAAAGATCCACACACTCTTACTATCGACACTGGACATGGAACGGGTTAGCTGGTCACTGCTTGTCTACTGAACCAGAGACCTGATCGGGCGAAGTGTCATTGCGAACGTAGCCACGAACTACAGTGCCTCAGCAGGGCGTTGAAACCAAACTCTCCAGATAATATCTAATGGTAAATAACAGCAAGCATGCGCAATCCATTCGTGTGACATGGTCATGATTGATTTGTTGCTTAACGACGCTCATGTTACGCAGCTAACAAGAGCAAAATGCAAAGACCCACGACTTCTCCCTTATATCATTCAGTATCAATTAGTGTGTCAATAACATACGTTAACTGGCTCATGAAACCAACAAACGTATGCGCGGTTACATTTATGTATGCATGTACATACAAAGCTTACACGAATGTTCAACACCTTGGAAGTTTCGTTATGCAGTCTCGCACTGCAACCGTTATACACTCTTACTCGAAAATATCAGTCCTTATTTCGTACTGAAGCACGTGCTCCTCCCTTTATTCGTGTCTTCATCATATTCCTTATTCCATGCCATAATTTCTGCACGTGACTGTACTCCATTAAATCTCTTTACAAAGGCTGTATACAAACAAACCAGCGACTGGCTGTTAGTTGGCTAATGCACAACGTACATCGCGGTAGCGCTATTTTCCACACCAGCCCAAGAGACTGTAATACGTTGTGCGTACATAAACCATTCGGAGGCACTGAGAATTCATCCCGTGCAAACACACACGTGTATGCGTTCTGCACATCTCGCATGTCTTAATTCACACCTCGTCGACCACGACTGGCGCCTGAGGATGGCTCAATTCAAAGCAAGTCGGAGTTGAAGTGTACGTAATCTCTGTTCCAAGAACATCAATTACACTCTGCTTCATCCTCACATACCTATTTTGATTTTCCAGCTATCTTGATATGTTATAGTTGTACGATTAAGTACGGCCTTAAGTCGACATTTTCAGCCAACAACAATAATGGAGTCCAGGTAACAATAAGTATAATCTCAGTGACAGCAGGAGGAGAACAAAACACACACGAAAGTCGCAACTGGGCTTCATGTGTAATCTCATAAATGCTCAGAATATCAGATCCTGAGGTAATAATTTCCTACGAAAGTGGTCACCCAACACCTAATCCGCTTTAAGAACCGGCTTGCATTCTTCCGCGTGTTACTTCCTGCAGGCCTGTAGGATACCGGTCCAGCTTCACTTAGTATAAATGCTTGCAATCTTGTTCTATAACAGACCTAATGCAAGTTTAAAGTTTCGAGCGGCAAGGGACTTTTTCGTTTACGGTACTCCGTGCCGTAATGGAAAACTGCGGATTACCGATAAGATTTTAATAAGTTTAAACTTAGTAGGAAAAGTTGTTAATTCAATTTATTGCGCACAGGGACGGCGCCTGGTTCCGTCTCTTGGCGTCGAAAACAGGAGAAAACCTCGCGTGTTGCTGGTGGAAGGAGGGCATACTCACGCACTGACGCATGCTACATTTTCCTCCTCAAGGACATACAATTAACTTGCACATAAATTTTGTTTCGATGCGTGGTTACAAGCTTACACGGTCAAGCGTTCGGCTCTTCTGCAAACGGTCACGTTTAAGTGCAATTAACACCCGATTAACTATCTCGCACACCATTTCAATCATTAAATCACAACTGGCAACAGAGACAAAAAACTCGATACAGTGTTCGATTTTAGTATTATCCTCCCTTTTAATCTCTGTCTGCCAAGCAAACACCATTTGAGATGCATCCCTACCGATGTCGAAAAGATCTACGAATTTCTCTTCCTCTTCAATTCGAACTAAATGCCCAGCCCATCATGTCCTTCCTGTAACGACCTCGACAATTATTTAGGACGCAAACAAACGACAAACTTTCAGCCTTAATTCTTTTTTGCCTTGTCTAATACGTCATGGTTTGATATAACATTATTATCGGTACTTCATTTTTAACTTAAGCCTAAACGCGACGCACCCCTTAAACTAAGTCACAACCATGTGAAAGAACAAACTACGAGGCGCGTCCCAAAAGTAAGTTTCCCACTCGTCCCACAGCTAGCAAACCTTATATTGCGCGAAGCGACTGTGCGTACGTGATAGAGCAATGACGTAGCATGGCGCATGCACTAACGGCACTTCCCGCGTTCTCACAGTAGCATCGTTGCAGCTGTTGAAGATGGAGGTTCTTATTCCAGCTCCCGCCGACTGTGAAGTGCGGTCAGTGATAACGCTAGGCCGCACACGGCTCGACGGACAGCAAGTCTCCTGCAGGAGTTCAGCTGGGAGGTGTTTAATCATTCACCCTACAGCCCGGACCTCGCTCCCAGTGATTTCCATCTTTTCCTACACCTCAAGAAATTCCTGTCCGGTCAGCGTCAGCGTTTTGAGAATGACAGAGAGGCGGAGATGGTTGTCACACAGTGGTTCCAATCCCAGGCGGCAGACTTCTACGACACAGGTATTCAAAAGTTGGTCCCACGGTATGACAAATGTCTCAATTCCGGTGGCGAATATGTTGAAAAATAGCTGGACACTTGCTGTATCTGTTGCAATAAATATTTCCATGAAATTGTGTTTTGTTTCTGTAAACGGCCCCAGGGAAACTTACTTTGTAGACCAGCCTCGTACTATTCCTTTCCGTGTCATGGTTTTCCATGAATACTACTTGGTTTTTCGGAAAATCCTCTGTTTGAAGGTAATCGAATAATCAGATCAAAACTCGGCATTTTCATAAACATTCGCCAGAGACCCATTTCAAATACCCCTAGGTCTCTCAAGTGATTTATTCTTTTGAGAGATTGCTCTAAAATATCTTTCTCATATGTACTACATACCTCGTCCATCTCAGTCTTAACTCAGTGCGAAGACAATAAATTATGACCTAGGTCTTGAGGTTCGCACGGCAGACAGTCCAAAGATGGCCGTCTCCTGGGTTGTAGCTCCGTTTAGTCTGGTAGAATTTTACCGACGTTTCAGAAGTCCTTATTGCCACCATCATGAGGGCGATGAATAAACTTCTAGCCAACTACACGGCGCTACAACCCAGAAGGCAGCCATCTTCAACAATTGATGACGCTTCTCGTCAGTTAATTTTCTTCGCCATCCTATCCATAATTAACGATTGACAACTTTCTCCTTCCCTCAGAAACGCCTGCATGAGCGCACAAAATATCTGGTCATTCATTTATAAGACGCAGGCTGTCTGTTAACCAGGAAATACGCGCGGATGATTAAATGACTCGCTGCTTATCATGGGTCGAAGTCAGAAAAACCAACATTACGAACATGAAGTCCCACAATCGAATTAATTGCAGGTAAACAAGGGCGAGCCAGGGCAGGAACCGCTCCGTCATAATTCATCTTCATTTCGTGTTGGTGACATTAAGATTGATTCGGAATACTCGATATGGCGCTTATACAAAACGGAAATAAAGTCCGGGTTATTTTTTATCATTTACGAACACGTGATTAAAGCACGATACAGCGTCTGGAGGACTAATTCGTCTTCACGGGCAACTATCGACATCATGACAACCCATTCGGTGAAGGTATTAATGAAACCGTCAGGTTCTGCGTTAAATACTTTGAAGCCCAGTGGTAAGTATATTCACCACCTAATGTAATAGTAACTCTGCACTGTGCAAAGAGTTTTGTATGACTGTCGTAAAGAACAGCGATTATTTGCCTAAGCAATATTAACCAGCTGACTTCTGTAATGTGTGCCAGATGACGCCACTTCATACGCCTGGTCCTCATCAATTTTTCACGCCCACATGCGTGCTACTGTCCCACTCCATCTACACTCGGCACTCTTTTGAATGTAACTTAGATAAAACCGGAAATTGTTACAAAATTAAGGTATCTTAAGCTCATAATTCTGAGCGGAACAGTGATTTGTGATTTGACCAGAGAACGACTGATCTAAAACATAAAAAACGACGAAGAGTAAAAAGAAACAACCTACAAAATGAAAACTACAAAACAAACAAATCAATGATAGTTGCACTATAAAATATACATTAGTTTTAAAGATAAAAATAACGATAAGAACCTGATGATGATACGGTAGTATCGAAACATGTTGTGAAATAAAATAATGAGCGCTAAAATTGTAACATCGTAATAGCGATGAAGAGCGCCAAATTTTAAGTTTTTATATTTTAACTTTAATAACACCAATTTTAACAACTAAGTTTTGTGTATAGACGGAAATAAGAAATATATTACAAAACCGCTTAAATAAGAGCAATATTATATTCCTAATATCAGACAGAGCAAAGTACTGTTAAGTTACTGTGAGACAGACGAAATCTAAGAAAGGCATATACAATATTTACTTAGAAATTTGATTTGGCTTATGCAACTCACATAAAAATAGTGATTAATAAACACCGAATGATCCGGAAAGATTTATTTACGTTGGTTATTTGGTTTGTTACCATATAATAAGTAAGAAGCCAGCCAGATAACCTGTAACAAGTAATATAGATAGCCAATCACTCGACAAGTCAATCACCAAGTTACGCAGGCAAATAAACATTCATTCAGTTCATAATCCAGTGAACTAATCAGTATATTAGTTGGCAATATAGTTAGTCAGCGAGTCGATTAATTAGGCAGCTAATCAGCTATTCAGTCAGGTAGGCAGTGAATTAGACCGAAGCTAATAATACGCCTACTGTCGACAGGTTAGATCTGCTTCACTTGAATAGGATAAACGTCAAATTCCGGGTCCATGATTGCGCATTCTGCCATAATGTAAGAGCGAAGCGAATTAAGGAATCCTAAGACTCGTATGTGGACGAGAAGGCGCGCATTCTAGTTAGCGCCTACTCTTAACTTCGGTGGCGTAAATTTACGTCCACTTTCGCTGAATAACCGGAGGTACTGTAGATCGACAGGAGCGAATATTACAGCAACAACGTCCACACGAGCTCATTCGCTGTTACGTTGCGCAGAATGAGCAAATGTGAACCCGGCTCAACACATGACAAACTCATTCATTGAATTAATTAGGTGCAGTCGTAATTATTTCGCTCTGTAACTGACACATTTCTTCAAAATTAATAAATACTGTGATCACAGAGACTTGAAATTAAACAAGAAGATTTTTTACGTACATGTATGGATTAAAAACACAAAGACGCGATCTTAGCGGCCCCGTGGTTTAAACCGTGGGTCCTTATTACTTGGCTACTAGGATCCATGTTCGAATCCCTCTCAAGGCATATATGTTTGTCCCAGTCTTCCTGTATTTGGCCTTGCTGTGAAGGTAGAGGCCTTACGACGTCTGACCTTTGGTTCAAGAAGTCCCAAAAACTGTCTAAAAGTATATTCTGAAACCTCGTACAAGGAGACGACCAAGGTTCTCCTAGAAATGTAGAGTAAAGTAAAAAAAAGTAAAGTTTGTCCCACTATACGCCATGTAGGCGTTTGGGGTGAGAGGAGATATAGCTCCTCTCTTCCTTGACCTCGGCACTAGATGGGGGTGAGTGGTCAGCATCACGCCCCGGCCGGCTTTACCCCCGGGAAAGGACCCCGATACCCATTGTAGAGGAGGCTGGGTGGGCCCCAGAGCCGGTCTGGACGCAGAGGCTAGAGGAAAAATCCTCTGCCCCCGTCGGGGATCGAACCCCGTTCGTCCAGCCCGTAGCTAGTCACTATACTGACTGAGCTATCCCGGCTCTTAAGAAATGTAGAGTAACAGGGACAAATCAAGTACAAATTAACCATACTTAAGAATGTGTGTGGAACGAAGTACAGGATTGTCACACCTTGACATTAAATAAAGGAAAGTGATTAGTTTCAAGATCCCGTTGTCCTTAAGAAGATTATGTTACTAAAGCATCGAACCCCAGTCACTTCAACATGAACTAGTAGCTATCACAGATAAAAAATATATATAGATATAATCTGCAACTAATGCAAGTAGCCTTAATTTTTATAGGAAGCAGAGTTAAAAGGTGTTAAATGAAGTACAGTAAAACCACTCTAAGTTGGACACTTGGGGTTTCACGAAAATATGCCCAACTTACAGAGGTGTCCAAGATATAGGGAAAGAGAAAAATCAGGTTGTGGTCTAATGACAATATAATCTATTTACTTACATACACTAACTACTTGAATTAAGAATTAATGACAATAGTATTAATAATAATAATCCTTTGAAGCCCACTCCCATGCATTGCACATTACACCCCAGCCTCAATATCATTTTCTAAAGTTAATTCCACCAGTTTTCGCTTCCCCATCGCAAAAAGAAAAATTCCTTTCCTGTTAACACAGTCTGAACTCAAATGCAAGCACAGTGCTGATGGAGCTAAAACTGTGTCTTCTGCAAAACTGTAGTCCAGTTAAGGGTTCAGGAAAAGAATAGTTAAACACTTGCAATGCATTCCAATGATGGGTTCAACGTCCATAAGATAATCCACCAGAGGCGAGGCATTCATCAGTAAGAAATTCAAAATAACAAAATATGCAACTGAAAAAGTTTCCCTGAAAAGCATCGAAGCTAAGTGCATGAACCTGTCCAACTTACAACAAAAGGGGTGTTCAAGTTCCAGGATAAAGGGGTGTCCAAGATATAGGGTACTGTGGACATGTAAAATTATAGGATATTCGCCGGTTCAAATTAAAAGTGTCCAATATAAAGGGGTGTCCAGGATATAGGGGCGTCCATCTTGAGGTGTTTTACTGTACTTTTAAAGAGTGTCAAAGCTATTTACTCATGCAATTTTTGAATTATAGATAAGGTTCACTAAAATGACACGCAGTTCTTAAAATATTTAATATTATTTACGTAACATCCAAAGTTCTCCATCTACACTCCCATCTAATGCCGGAAATTAATAAAAAGGCATAATACAATGGTTAATTTCCATTCTAAATGTCTACTCCTTGTTTTATCTTCTCCTATCCCCCATTTTCACTTTCCTCTAGATTATATTAAATTAGATCAGACATTACAGTCGTCCGCGGGCTAAATCCCCCCCGCCCGTCCTTCTGGTATCGCGATATTTTGTCGCTTTGTTTTGGAGACACGAGATTAATTAACGCAGGGAACAAAGTCGTGGTAAGATGATTCCAGATAACAAAACACTGTGAAACTGTTTGCTGAAAAAGCGACCTAACGCCCCACTGGTGCAATACGTTTGCAAACAGAACTGGGCAAAACTTGTGATGGGCACATGCTGTTGTATGATATATACTGAATGTACAAGACATTTCGAGAGCGCGATTCACTTCTGCCTTGAAACAGAGATTTTTAACCTGCAAGATGGTGACAAAGTTAAAGAAATAATTTGAAATATGCTATATTTGTACACTTATCTGTCTGTGAAAAATCAATTCCTTTTGGAGAAGAAATGAAAAAAAAAATGTTTCAGTTAAATTTTCTCCTTTTCTGACAAATTCATGACCTCAGCAGCACTCATCCACTATAATTTCCGTTAGACGCCTTCGAAAATATTACCTCAGAAAAATGGGTCACATGGAACAAATATTGGAAACTCCAACACTAGTAGTTTGCAAACAACTTCGTTACGCAAAAAATTCTGGGTTCGAGTGACTGATCCCTCTGTCTGTGAGAATATTAACTTCCAACAAGAACATTGCTTCAGGTAGTTCATAGTACGCATGAGGTGGTCGAGACATGTGTACAGTATTTTAAGAGAAAATTCTCAAGGGCAGAGACCACTTGAGGTACCTATGCATAGAGAGCGTGAAAAAGTAACCTGAATAAATACGGAGGGTGCAGAATTATAAGGGAGAAAGAGACGATGTAAAAAAAGTAAAGCTGTCCCACTATACGCCATGTAGGCGCTTGGGGGAGAGAATATAACTCCAACTCATTCTTGACCTCGGCACTAGATGGGGGTGAGTGGTAGGCATGACGTCCGGGCAAGACATGATGACATATTTTAAGAAACTACCAATAGGTACTGAGTAAAAACACGCATAATCTGCCGGGACAGCACGGCTAATATTTTGAGTAGTTACCTGAAAAAATCAAGGAAGATGCATTTACTTCTCAGTTAACTATGGAGTATACATGTTGTACGATCATGGTAGTAACAGACAAATGAACACATAGATTACAAATTTTGGCGCGGTAGTGGACTTAGGCTACTGTAGAACGGAAACGAATGATATGACTCGTCTATTTTAAAAACGAAAACAGTATAAACATGCTACTTGAATTATATCACAAAATAAGCTATAGGCTTTTGTATGGAGCCTCACGCAATGCAATTTGGCACAAAAACTAGGGAGTTTGCAAATGTCAGTTAAAGTGACTCTACAGCTATTCCTTAGTCATCAACTACGACGCAGAAGAATCTTGATTACAACATATTAAGACACCTTCAAGATATGTATATATTGTACATTTCGGATTTTCTTAGAAAAAGCAAAAAAAAAAACAACCAAATGACTTCTGACTGGTAGTAGCAGCAGACAGGGAAGCACATGTCTAGACAAAATACATTACGTAAGACAATAAAATAGTTACATACATAAGCCTATTTTATGTGGATAATCGTCTATGAGGATTAAAATCTGGAAATGCTTGCTACTTCTCAGTTCAAAATATTTTGTCTTCCCGTCTGATTTATAAGAACCTGAAAATTAAAGTATACAAAACAATAATATTGCCTGTTGTTTTGTATGGGTGCGAAACATGATCTCTCACTCAGAGGGAGGAACACAGATTGCAGGTGTTTGAGAATCGGGTGTTGAGGAGGATATTTGGGCCTAAGAGGGAAGACGATGGGGCGTGGAGAAAACTTAAAAATCTGTACTCCTCCCCCAGTATTGTCAGGGTGATTAAGTCGAGAATAATGAGATGGGCTGGGCATGTAGAGCGCATGGAAGGGACAAGAGGTGTGCACCGGGTACTGGTTGGGAAGCCTGAGGGGAAGAGACCGCTGGAGACCTAGACGTAGATGGGAGGATAATCTCAGGCGGGATCTATGGGAGACAGGAGTTGAAGGAAACTGGATTTTGTTGGCCCAGGACAGGGTCCGGTGGAGGGCTTTGGTTAATTCGGTGATGAACCTTCGGGTTCGGTAAGCCATCTAGTTAGTTAGTTAATCGTCTATGAGCAAGGCAGCTAAAAAGCTTAAAATATTAATAAAGCAGGCCATATTTATTATTGATCCTTTTATTAAAACGTTCCAGCCTCAGTCTTCCAATTTATTCTTAGGTCGTTTATGAGCTCTTGTTCCAAGTGGTCAGTATTAATTAATTTGAGGATGCTCACTTAGCCTATATGGACAGAGGGCATTAATTAATAATTCTCATGGCCCCTAAAGAAGACCATTTCACGGATAGTGCAATGACGTTGTGTTTCCTATAAACATCATTTTAAGATATAGCCAACGCCTTGTAAACATAATTTGTTGCTCACGATTGATTTCAAAAAGGAAAATATTAATAATTTTAAGATTCATCTTCAAAGTCTTTCAGATAATAAACTTCTAAAGATAAATTCCTTATAATTCCGTTCACCTTATTCAAAATTACTATGATGGGGGAAAACGTTGCCAAACGGAAATGACGAAACAGTTGGAAGACGGAAAGAGATGATATGAAACATTAAAATTCCAGGCACCTACTTTTATCTGTTTTCAGATATCAGTCATCTTCGGCTTATGTAAGAATATTTCACTCGTCGTGTAAGCAGCTGGTATTCTATTGTCTTCTAAATCATAAGTAACCGTCTTCTCCGGTCCAGAACATTCAGTTCGTACCTTCCCCACCCACACATACGAGGTGCGATCAGAAAGTTTCAAGACTGCACCTATAAAAACCCGTACACTTATCTCAGGTATTAAATTCATCCATCACCCTCGAAGTAGTTCCCCTGGGAGTGAACACAACGATCCCAGCGCCGCTGCCAAGCCTGGAAGCATCCCTGGAAATCTTTCTTTGTCAGCCTGTCAAGCACCATCTGCGATTCTGCCTGAATCTCTTCTATCGTCTCAAATCTCCTTCCCTTTAGCTGAATTTTCATCTTTGGGAAGAGGAAATCTTAGAAAGGAAGTTGGGGTCGGTTCTTGCAAGATCTTTGAGCTCCTGACAAACGAGAAGTCGATTCTGCTTCTGGTCCTCAGACAGGAGCCTTGGCACAAACTTGGCTGCGATGCGTCGCATGTGGAGTTCTTCCTTTAGAATCAGCTGACAGGTCCCATAGCCTCTCCCAACAGTGTCGCACAAGTCGTTGATGGTACGACGTCGATCTTCGTGAATGGCCTGCCGAATCTTCGTAACATTTTCGGGCGTTGTGCTCGAAGATGGTCGTCCAGAACGCTCGTCATCATCGACAGAGGTTCGGCCATTTTTAAAACGTGAATGCCACACAAAAGTTTGTGATCGACCCATTGCGGACTCCCCAAATGCTTGCTTTAGCATTTCATAGGTTTCCGTAGCCGTTTTGGCGAGTCTTTAGCAAAATTTGATGCACACGCCATTCCGAAATCGCAGGAGTGTCGGTGTAATGCACTACCAAAACGCCCGTAACTAAGAAACAAATGCTAATTCGATGATGCCGGCTGGCACACTGATTCACTATGAATGTAGGCCGCACCCCCTAGCGGCAGAAGCTCGTACTACATCCGGTTCGCCCTCTATTGACACAGTCTGGGAACTTTCTGATCGCACCTCGTACATCTAGCTAGCATCTCCTAGACTCAGCCTAATTAAAAACCTGTAATCGGCTTCTTGGCACTTTGCTTAAGACGCAAAACGAGCCAAAAAAAGGCACCAGCAAAACATCAACGCCAAATAACTACCACACCTTTTGGTATTCGCCCTTAATCTTTACATGGGAACATTTCTGACGGCGGGGGGAGAAGGTGCTGAATATTAAAGAAAGCGACAGAGCGGTTAGAGTTAGCAAATACGGTTCAAAATAGTAATTCACGTAAAGTAACGTAATAATAACTATACGTGTAAATAACTCAATGGAATAGTCTTCCTTGATTAGTTACAGTTAAACTTTTTATCTGTAGTTTGTGCTCTTAGACACTGTTTATCTATGTTATTTCGTGAACTTCAGGTAATGTCATATTTCAGTATCGTTAATTCTGCAAAGAAGACACGAGAAAGAAGAAGAATAACAACAAAAATTTGGGCTTAAATGAGAAACTTTTGGGGCTTTCTTACCACACTCTGCTTCATCTTCTAAAAGGTGGCGTGACATTAAGCTATAATGAAAATGCGTGTATTACAAATGAAATTAGTAATCTTTTAAAATCTTTCTTCGGAATTATTTAATGTAGAATTAAAATAACCACGTCAACAAGTCATTTGCAATAAAAGCAGTTGAGAACAGACTCCGTGAATAGCGGAAGAAAAGACTTAAATGTGAATGCCGTATTTTTTAATCCTGCTGTGATATAAATTAGAGTAAGGGTGTAAGTCCGCCTGATACAAAAATACTAGAGTCCATTTATTAATTAGTTTCTATTTATACGGGTAAACAACACTTCGCTCATTAGATAAACAATTTAATATTTTTAACTTCTTAAATCGTTAAGATTGAATAAACGAAACTATCTGTTGTGTGTCATACGGACTGATTATTTTACGTATTCGGTAGATTTTAAATCAATTCAGTTCGTAGATAAACGAAAAAATATTAATTAACCGAGAATTACGTTCAAAGACGCTTGGAAGGGTTGGATCGGTTTAAATGAATGTTATAAACGTCACAACAGATATTTATTATTATTATTATTATATTCCATCTATTCACCATTTTATATGTATATTTCTATGTACCTGAGACAAACCTTGCCCCTGAGATAATTAGTGCAGCAGCTATTTCCGAAATACATTTTGTTTTTAATATGTGTTACATGTATTATATTATATAGTTTTATTGTGAGGGATGACTATATATTTTACGACAGCGTCTTTCGAATGATGAATGAAGATCCTAAAATGGCAGTTTTCTGCAGTTGTATTCATCTTCTTCCTATTATTATTGTTGTTGTTGTTAAAATTACCATCGCAGAGGAACTTATGGGACTTTCTATGTTTATAGAGCTCTATAAAGTCGTTCCGTCATTTTCCCACGATTTGACTGGCGTTTCTAAAATCAACGAATTAGTGAATATTCACTATCTTTATCTAATAGGCTTATATATTTAAATCTGATTTTCATAAAAATTTTGTCTGTATTTTTGTTCATTATATCAATTACTTTCTCGATTTTTTTATGTTCCTTTGCTGTCAGTTCTGTCAAGGCAACGTGTTACTCAAGTTTTAAGTCAGACGCGTTGCACGCGAAGTTTCATTTGCTTATTTATTCACATTTTAGTTTATAAGTGTATGTAATCTTTTTATTTGTACATGCGCCAGTTGTACGACTGGACTTGTGGCTCTTAAGATATCATATAAATAACTTAATTATTATTATTATTACCATTAGTGCTTCAGGTCTAATGGATCTAAACCTTGTATGAAAGAGGAAGAAAATGGCATTTCTTTACTCAGGTCCATAACGAATTTACGTATCCATATTTTATTCATTTTTTCTGTACTACATTGCACATTCTTCTAAGTCAGAGGTTCCCAGACTTTTATACCTTGCGCCCCCCTTAAAACATTTTATAAATTTCATAAATAGTTAAAAAAATTATCGATCTTTCAGACTGACAAAGCGGTCTAAATGAACCTTAGGAATGATGATATCTCTCTCAGCTGGGCCCCGTATCCTGTGACAAAACTGCTGTCCGCCCAGAAGGCCGAGTCAGCGAGAGCGAGCACTTGACCTCGACTGCCGGTTTCTATTGGTCAGCGCGTAACAAAGCAACAGACAAGCCACCAGCAACACCAACCTTCCACTGCCAGTTCCCATCGGCGAGCGCTCTACAGAGGTCCAGTTGCCCAGAGGACGACAGCAGAGATGGCTCTCGAAACGTTGGCAGGGAATATGGTGTATTCACCATTCAGACACCTGACGCGGTTTTTAACCCGAGAGTCTTTCATCGACATTCAGACACAGTGTCACAAAACAGCATGTTAAATATTAATTTACTGGGATATTTAATTACGCTCGTCCAACTAAAGACATTACATAGCATCGAATAAGATGAGGAATGCTAATGATTCGATATGAGTCGGCCGTAGCCTATTTAAAGGCACTATTCTGAAATAAAAAACTGAGGAAAATATGCAGATTGCAAGACAACCTCTAATCTGGTTAAGATACTAACCGCGTACCTCCGAACACAAGTCTTCAGGATCACACAAATCTAGTTTGTGGTTGATATCTATCGGAATATTGACGACACTGCATCAACTACAGATATCAAATGCCATGAAAGGTGAGTAAATGAAAATTTGAAATGCTGCGGTAGTAATCTATTTTAAAGAAATATTTTCGTCGTCCACTGAATAGTCTGAGAAAAACCACGAGAAACCTGACGACAACCGATACCAGAGGAATTCTACTACGCTCGTTATTATGTGGTTACTGGATCTGGTATGAGAACTGCGAATGCAAAATTAATGACATTACCATAGCTACATACTGCCTGATAGATGGCGCAATAATTATCACAGTGACGTACAATATGATTAATAATTGAAGACGGAATTTCAGCGAACTACTGCTTGATATTGTATTAATTAACAGCAATTATCGATAGATCAAGCCGAATTCTCTCACAGATCAATTTCACTACCAAAACAAGATACATAACACAACCTTTGTACCAAGTGCATAAAACAAACGCAACGTTCTTAGGTCATGTCTGTCAGTCTGTATGTCCACTGGATTTAATATCCGGATCTACTGAACCCATTTCCATTAAACTGGTTACTTGTGTCTACCCAACAATTTGGGAGACGAAATGATTAATTTTGTTCCGTACTGATACAATACGGCCTACATGAATTTAAACTCAAACGTTATATTTTGCCTCAACAAGCACTTACAGTAAAATATTAGTTCATGTCACAAAATAATTTCAATTTTAAAAATCAGATTGTGCAACAAAATTCAAGGTCATATATAATTTGACTCTACGTAACAACGCACATGCAGCTCGACAATCTGTCTGACTACAGACTTGTATCTGCAAAGAATAGACGTCTATACCCTGAACCAACGAGTTACACACAACGCAAAAACGCGTATAAAACTATGAGCACTACACTGGAGTAAGAATTTGCACTCATTATTTAACGTTTCATATTTCGCAAACAAATTTTATCGCTTTCCGTTAACAAAGAAAACGAAGAACTTTAAACATTTTAACAATAAGTAGTTCTACCTATAAGTGCCCCCCCCCATTAAGCGCTAAAGACTGTGGAATTGAAGGGTTTACTTCGAAGCACGTCTCAAACCTTCTTCATTTCAATTACGTAAAAAAATTAAACAACAAAAGTTAGCTTTTTGGCATTATAGCAAAATATGAGCGTTTGAATTTCTGAATCCTCATGCAGAAAACGATACAGGGTGATGCCATGGCAAAGGCGAGAGCTTCTCAGAACTGAGCAGGAAAACGCTAACATAAGAACCCCGAAGTTGTATTAGAATCAACGATCACAATATTTAAAAATTTGAAGTGCACCATACATTTAAAAATACACAATGAAGTCACAATATTCCTCGTAATGACTGAATTACGGTCCATAATATGTGGGAAGACGAATTAAAAATGAGATTGGGGCTGTCAATATGCTAGGTCAAATATAGGCCTATTTAAAAGATATCGTACAAATAAAACATATATTTTGTATAAAGTAAAAGTGATATGGAAGGTATTAATTAGGACCTAAAAAGGCGGGCAAAGCTGAGAATGACTTAGGAGACAAATCTAAAATTATATTAATTTTCTTACAGCGCAGATAAAATGTATGGGGGGATGTCAGGAGGGTTCTATGGGAGGTAGGAGTTGAAGGAGACTGGATTTTGTTGGCCCAGGACAGGGACTGGTAGAGGGCTTTGGTTAATTCGGTGATGAACCTTCGGGTTCGGTAAGCCATCTAGTTAGTTCGTTAGTTAGCAGGTAAAATGTATCAGGAAGACTGACACAATCCAAATATACACCTCTGATAGTAAAAAAAGACACAGTTTCTGATAGTGAAATCCCCTTTTTCAAACAGCTAATTCCTCCTCTTACGACAAGGTTAGCTAACTCAAGCAACCGGCTTCTATCCAGGAAGCAGAGGCTCGTTTCTATATGACATGAATTCTCGACATTCGTGGCCATGACACACAACTCCACATTACACTGAACCTGTGCATAACTACAGCGTATTTAAATAACCCAGGAGTATAAAAGAACTTCTTAATTGTGATTTATGTTCGGCGTGAGAGGGAAGGGTACATTATAGCGGGGGGGGGGGAATAAATTGACCTGAAAAAATAGAAGAGGAATCAGAAGAAGGAACAAAATAGGCCCAACATATCTGTCGGAAAATATTAACCGTAGAATAATTCGTGTATTATGTAGGATGTTACATCACTTGACTTCTGACTGACCATTTTATCAGTTGGCTAAAAACATTCTGTTCATATTTTAAATTACATAAGCAGCATTTAACAAAATGTGTTCTTTTGTGGTGCACGGAGCTAGAAGTTGACCCAGACACCTACTGAGAGACACATTCGTGGAAATAAACTCTTCTCCACAAAGTAGTAAGACCGTACACACGAATAGCTTAGTCTGACTCGACCTGAAACTACGCAGATTTATTCAACACAGCAGACCTCAGTTTAGATCCATAGACAATTTAACCTTTACTAATTTTTCATTCATTTATGGTTTACTTCCGGCACTTTCAATGCAAAGAACAAACTCTTACTCATTTCTTGTGCGAATATCCATTTTTAAAGATGAAGCAATTTTCAGGAATAAGAAATAACAGTAAAAAGTCTTTGTTTTTATAAATCACTGATACGGCTGAAATAGTAAGGAGTTGAAAATCATGGCACAAACTCAGAAACTAAGAGTGAGAGACGTGGAACTCGAGATAAATCTCCGTGAACGAGACAGAAAGTGAAGTAAGACGGAGAAGTACTTATATAAAGGAGTAAAGAAAATAAAAGTAAAATTTAAATAATTACCATTCTGCTTTCTCTCTGTCTCCTTCCTGCCAACATTTCATCTTGTTACACGCTTTGTGCAATCCACTTTCCAAGTCAGAACCTATTTCATTTTAAAATCTAGAATAATGTAATATATTGTATTCTGTTTAAGGTAATAAATGGCCGAAATGAAGATAAATTCTGGCTTATTCTGTGTCTGGTAATGTAAAGGCAAATAGTTCTTCCACGAATCAAAGTAAGTACGTCGATGATATGACACTTCGACATCGAGAAATAACACGTTTTTTATCAGCTGTTAGGATTTTAGCGAAAAAGGTATCAAAATTAATAAATAAAAATACAGAGACTCATTAACTGTGGACTGTAAAGGCAAATGATATCAACAATTATTGGTACAACTAAAAGCTTATCACGATCATATTACATGGCTTCATCACGGGGTTGCAAAAGACGGCCATTCTGGGAACAGCACGATTCTTAAAAAAACATTTTAATGTAGCACTATATATGTCAAATATATTTTCCAGACGATATATAATTAGACACAGGATCAAGGCCGGTAGCTGGTTCATACACAGATACAATGTAAAATGGCGTGAGAGCAATAACAATAATAAAAATAATTATTATTTTAATTTATTAACGAGCTTAGCAACAGATAAACATCCAATTACAGGCACAATTAATTCAATTCAAGTCATTTATTTAAATGCATGACAACAGCCAGGTAAGGCCAATAACAGTCAAGCACTGAACAACAGTACAGGATGAAATATAATAAATAATTAAATTCATTTCAATAATAATAAAAGTAAAACATTACGAATACAAAAACAAACAAACAAATGAAACTAAATATATAAATGTACCATATTGAATAATATTTCAGAAATAAATGGGCTAAATACGATGCCTAAGTTATATAATTCAATTCAGTAATTCTGAATAAAAACATTAAACAATAAAAAAACAGAATAATAATAATAATTCAATTCACTTATTGAATAATATTTCACAAGTAAATGGGCTAAATACGATACCTAAGCAATAATAATAATAATATCCACCGGTTATGTCGTATCTATGGACACGGTACCAACACTGAGTTTGAATAATAGGATACGAATATAAGACAGGCTTAAAACTAACAGCTAACTAAATGATGTTGGGTCTAGAATAAGCAGCTGAAAACTACTTACGGCCAAGGAATGCTCAGATTCTGCGATACCTGAATGTTCATCACGAAAGCTCTGCAACACAATTCACCCGACCCTGCAAAGAGGATTTTCAGACCGGCAACGGGGATAATTTGAGAAATGAGAAAGGGTGTATATTCAGTTGTGATGTATGGTAAGACCCCAGCAGTTTCTAAATGTTTATGCTGCAATACAATAAACAGTGACTTTCGTTATTCCAAAACTCGTCATTTTATTATAACTTTCAAACTTAATATTTTGTTTATGCACAAAAATCCTTTGGAATTTTCTATTAGACCCCTAATTATGGCGGTGTTAATACAAGTGTGATTACTTACTGAATTTAATGATGTGGTTTAAGGAAACTAGAAAACGATTTAAGTAATTGGTACCAGTAGAACGAACAGAATATCTTAAAGATAAAGTCTTGAAAATCTGATTGTGTATTATGAAGTCTCAAGGTTGTAGAAGCGCCGTGACCTGTCTAAGGTACTGAGGAAAACGACTTAATTGTCAATCAAGATAATTTCTTCCAGAACCAAATCGCAGACCTCTCGAATTCGAACTCGGAGTAATGATCACGTAACAGTGATGTTTTGTGAGACTGGTTCTTGGATTATTTTATTTGGATATTTCAACTTCAGAGAATACTTTGTTGGTGTTTGACAACGCGAACTTACATAAAAAGTAAATCCTAACGACAAGCCATTATTAGCGATCACCGACGACTGACGAGCGAACAGGCACACGTACGAATTTGGACCAAAGACATAGTTGTTAATGTCAAGGTATGCTGAAAATCATAAAAAACGCAAGTCACGACAGACAAAAGATTTAAAATATGCTGTCTCCCGAATGCATTCTAATCTACAGGAAAATATTAAAATGTACTTTTGAGAAATAGCTTCTGAGGTTATGTATTAACTGAGCTGAGCTGGGTATGACTACAATCCTGTGGTGAATTCTTTTTAGCATTACAGTGAAAGCATTCGGGCTTCACGACAGGAAATAACAACATAGTATTCAACGAAGTTCCTGCAGGTTTACAACAGTTAATAACAATATACGGTTCAGTGAAGACTGTACGGGTCCACAACAACGGGGAATAATACACGTTTTAATTAACCTACAAGTTTAATACTAAATCAAGAAAGAAGTGAGCTGTATTTGACAACATGCATCACTTACGAGGTGCGATCGGAAAGTTTAAAGACTGTGTCAATAGAGGGCGAACCGGATGTAGTACGAGCTTCTGCCGCTAGGGGGTGCGGCCTACATTCATAGTGAATCAGTGTGCCAGCCGGCATCATCGAATTAGCATTTGTTTCTTAGTTACGGGCGTTTTGGTAGTGCATTACACCGACCCTCCTGCGATTTCGGAATGGCGTGTGCATCAAATTTTGCCAAAGACTCGCCAAAACGGCTACGGAAACCTATGAAATGCTAAAGCAAGCATTTGGGGAGTCCGCAATGGGTCGATCACAAACTTTTGTGTGGCATTCACGTTTTAAAAATGGCCGAAACTCTGTCGATGATGACGAGCGTTCTGGACGACAATCTTCGAGCACAACGCCCGAAAATGTTACGAAGATTCGGCAGGCCATTCACGAAGATCGACGTCGTACCATCAACGACTTGTGCGACACTGTTGGGAGAGGCTATGGGACCTGTCAGCTGATTCTAAAGGAAGAACTCCACATGCGACGCATCATGACAACGCGCCAGCGCACACCGCCCTCAAAGTTCGGCAGTTTTTGGCCTCAAACACCATGGCCGTCATCCCGCACCCTCCTTAGCTCCGTGTGACTTCTTCCTCTTCCCAAAGATGAAAATTCAGCTAAAGGGAAGGAGATTTGAGACGATAGAAGAGATTCAGGCAGAATCGCAGATGGTGCTTGACAGGCTGACAAAGAAAGATTTCCAGGGATGCTTCCAGGCTTGGCAGCGGCGCTGGGATCGTTGTGTTCACTCCCAGGGGAACTACTTCGAGGGTGATGGATGAATTTAATACCTGAGATAAGTGTACGGGTTTTTATACGCGCAGTCTTGAAACCTTTCGATCGCACCTCGTATACCTAAGAATGTCATGTGTGTATCTTAAATGACCAGAAAAATCGGGAACAACTTTATAATAAACTCCCTAATCAAGTTCTATCTGACAAAGATTTAGTGAGACAGTACTGTGCTAGAAGAAGCTAAATACAGCTAAACCTCTTTACTGTCTTCACTGATTCCTTCCTCAAACTGAACTACGTTCAGCACGAAGTTAGTTAAGCGATTATCCTTTTACAGAAACTCTCAACTTTACGCGGTGTAGTCAGTTCTGTCGCATATAGAGCACGAATGTGCTTCATCCTGTCGCGGTTACCTCTTTAAAGATTTATACATATCCTTAGCTATTTATGTCGTGCAATTTAGGTTTCCAAAGCAGAGGTATTTTATATCAAATCTAAAAGTTCGTGACGACGGTGAGTTATTTAAATAAAAAGTTCTTTGGATATTATCCATCGTCTAGTCAAATAATAAAATAGAACGACGTTTCGGAGATGGAGGTGTACCTCCGTCCTCAGCTACCTACTCTGTTGGGCCCAACAGAGTAGGTACCTGAGGACGGAGGTACAGCCCCATCTCCGAAACGTCGTTCTATTTTATTATTTTACTAGACGATGGATAATATCCAAAGAACTTTTTATCAGAGGTCTTTTAGCTCAAATCGTTTATTAGTCCTTATTTTATTCACGACAATTGTTCAACTGCATAGCCAGAAAACGTCGAATGAGACTGATAGGCAGTAGTAGGCGTTAGACAAGGAAGGAATTGACAGGTCCTAGTGAAAATAGCATCTACCCAGACAGAATTTTGAAACATTGCAGCTAACCAAAACTGTGACATGTTCCTGCTTTTTCTGTTGTTCCTATTTGTTGACATTTTTGCATTAAATTCAGATGCTTTTCGAGAGCACTTGGCTCTTGCTACCATGGAGATTCTTTGAGATAGTATAGTGTGAGATATGAGGATTATGTAAACTGCATATCTAATTATTACTATTATTATATAAACTGTAACGTTAGGCTTCCCATGCAGAACAAATTATACCTTTTCATTGCGCCACAGATGATGGATTAACATCGCAGAATTAGACTCAATAACCATATGTAACTGCACAAACACTCTACCTGTGTTATGTACCATAATAAGAGCCCACGCAGAATGTATTTTTTGTGTATAGACCTATCAATGCCATGTACGAGCTTTTTGTTAGATACAAAGCAAATACAAAAAAAAACTACATTATGTATTCCTCTTCTATAAACAGGCGTGTACCGGAAGTTGGACGTTGTTACTATCACCATGTTCAAAAGAAATCCAGATATAACACAACTCAATATCAAGGATAAACAAACGGAAGTTACGTAGATGAATCCAATATAAATAATGAAAAAAATTAAATAAAAAGAATATTTGTTGGGAATACA
>NW_028259414.1:0-35955 GCF_977971745.1 Zootermopsis nevadensis | reverse complement strand
CACATTTAAAGGTGGAAGGAGGACGTCGAAACTTAACAGGGCTGGTTTCGCTCTTCCCCCCATAACATCGTGATTCTCACACTTTATTGAGCAGATGACAAAGAGCACGTTAGAAATCCCTTCCTGCATAAATCCAACACCCTCTTAGATCCTATATTTCAAAGCAATAAAGCCGAGATAGAAGTGGCAAGATATTGTGAAAGATAGTAACCTTCCTTGTGGATCTTTACGAGATATAAAAATTTGCATGATCTTATGATTCAATAATGGGAAGAAATCTGGTACTCTTATTGTAAAATTACCATATTTCAGATTTCACTCGTTTTCAGAGGTTCTATATTATAGAGATATCTACAGCATCAGTACTAAAGGAGAAATGGTGTAGATGCCTTACTAAACTTTGCGGTCGTGTGTGGTTAAAACTGCTGCTTTGTGTTCTGGAAGTCTCGGGATAAAACATCGCCCAGAGTAGTTGCTTGGTGCTGTATGATTTCAGACTGTTCACAAGAATTAAAGTTCCACTTAAAAGGGTATTTATTATATTATATTATATTATATTATATTATTATTATTTAGTGTTCTGTCTGACGACAGGTCCATATGAACAGGATCCTTCCATCCTTTTCTCGGACTGGGACCTGCTCATATACGTTCTTGGCAGATGATCCAGAAGTGGTTTGCCATTGCCTTCTTCTGTGTGTGAATGGAGTAATTGTTAGGATGCCACGGAGAAACCGGGGAAGAAGCCCCCGGAGGAAAACTCCGTGTTGCCTAGACCACGGCTTTGCCCAACACAAGTTATAAATTCGGGCACCACCGGGAATCGAACCCGAGACCCCAGGATTACAAGGCCAGCGTTATAATATATAATATTAATAAATCCAGGAACTATGTTTGGAGCAGAAAATAATATTGGGAAGAAGAATCACAGAGAAGACTAAATAGTATTTGTGATAACTGTTATGCCAGTCGCAAATACATGAAAATGAACGTATACCGTTGGAAAGTTTACAACGTATGACAGCTCAAACAAAATTAATTCCATGGGGCATAGTCCTCATTGAGAAGCTATTAGTACGTCCAGATATTCAAGAAACACCTTAAAGGTTTGTTAACGTGTTCATAACAACCCACCACCTGGCTCTGTCCTGAACCAGTTGGCCTTTGTGTTCAGTAAAGCGGGACTTACTGAATGCACCTCATGTATTGAACACAATTCAGGTTTCTACAATCTGGGCGTGGTTAAATTCCTTAAATAGGCCTGTAAATAAGCACGTGTTCAAATAACTAACAATACAAGTATTTTTAATTGTTGTATTTTACAAAATCATTTCTAGATACTGTCAGAATAAGACACTAATAAACTGTCTCGCTGATTTATTAAAGCCAGTGATTGAACTGTACAGTTATTCTGTAGCTGATGAACCCAACATACAGACTTATGTTTTTAACAGTCAGATTTATATCAACAAGTGTCCATGTAATAATTCATTTCTGTCATCCGTTAAAGATTAAGACCATATTTTTCTTGTTTTCTTTTGCTCATTCGTACATGGACCAACATACTGAATGTCAGATTTCAATCTACTCCTCTATATTTCAAAACCTCACAGTTCGTCTGTCAGTCTGTCTGTACACATGCATTACCACTCAACATTCGAAAAAACATCTCAATTTCTCTATTACAAGCACCCCCTTGCTAAATTATTAAAAGATCTTTTTTTGGAATCCAGCATAAAATTTAATCAAAATTGGGTTAATTCTCGAGTTATTTGTTTATTTGTATAAAACAATACGATTTCAATAGCGTGCCGCTATATTTCGAAGGCGCTAAAAAGATTGGTTTATGAATAAAAACCTTAATAGAAGAATGTTGACTCCTATGAGCAAAATACATGTGTCTAGATTACGTAGCATTAAAACACCGTTCAAAAAACTAATAAGCTTGAACCCTTAAGCAAGTTTCACCCTTTTGCGAAGCAGTTAAAACAAAATAACTCTTAGCGAAAACATGAAAACAAAAAATGATATATAAACCATTACACATGCAGAGAAGAACAATTAGTCACGTCCAGACGAAAGGGGCAAGCAGGAAAACAGGAACGTTGAATATTTATTCCTTTGTTGGTCAGCTGGACGCACACAGTACCACCCCCAGAGAAAAACTAATGTCCGTTAAAAAAAGACTTAACAAACCGTTAACGCTGAGTTATCCTGGCAACTGCAGAACAAAAACTAGCAGTCAGAGTTTTCTCGCTTGATTAACAGAATATAACAGCTGACAGGATGACGACCTGGCCGAACAATGTGACATGGTAAATAGGGACTTCTGGTGGTCTAACGGATTCGCCAACTCTGGTCTTGCTGTGCGGTAGTAGAAAGTCATGTACCTCCATCACTAACATCCTAGTAACTCATTTTGTTTTTTTATACAGTAACTGCTTGGAACACAGTATGATGTTTATTCCATGGAAGAATAGCGCATCTGTTCAGTTTCAAGAAACACTGTCGACCGATTCCTAGGATTTTATCGTAACACAGAAAACGAAGTAATAATTATTGAATATCAGTAGATTACTGCGGTATGATTATTACTTACAGTTCTTCCCCCCCCCCCCCCTAAAATATCTGCCTCACCGTGTCAACGCACAATGAACATGTATTAAACCGTGCCTGGAAATATTTAACTGAATTAAAGTGACTCAAGACAGGCTCCCATGGCGAGCACCTTTGGCCACGGTAATGAATCTTTATGTTTCACAAATGCGGGGGAAATTATGGACTATATAAAAAGAAATTAAAATTTCAAGAAATCTATGTCGAGAGCATAGAATGACTATTTGATTATCTGAACATTGGGAGAATATGGTTTTCTGATCAGGTCATTTTGCTTACATGAATAGCAACTACCTTAGCTGCAATAAAGCGGGAAGAAGGTTCATTACCGTGTTCACAACAGCCATCCACTGGATCCTGTGCTGAGCCAGATAAATCCAGTCCACATCATCATATCTTAACCCATTAACTTTCGTCTCATTATTTTCCCCCCTCCCCCCACTAACTCCTAGGACTCTCACGTATTTCAGACTTTTGGCCGAAATGCTTCTCTCCTCTTCTCGTTTCTTCTCTTCTGTTTGGCAAGATTTGGCTTCAGTCTCCGTAAACATGTTTTCACGCTTAATTAACTTTATAATGGAATTCTGTATTGTCAGTTCAATTTTCTAAGACAGTGCTACTGTTCAGCACAAAGAAGTTTTATTCTCGTCGATTCTGACGGATAAATAATACGATGGTAATAGTTATAAGAACAAATTTCGCTCTGAAAGCAAAGTCTTCCTACATTTAAGCGTGAGAATTACGCTAAAATATTTACTATGTATGTAGGAGACATTCCTGCTTCCTGAAAACAACAGTTCGTCCTTTGCTTTGCTTATAACAGCGTAGGGACGCCGGATTTAGGGTTAAAACCTTTGAGCCTGTGGATTAAACTACCAGATGGAACAAGACCGACAAAGAAAGAATGAGACAGACAGTGGCATGACTACGTACAGGACTTTCTTTACATCTCCTAAGATTATTCAATCTCAAAGAATTTTTTTTTTTACTTTTCCTCTAATATAAGAAATATCTCTTGGTCTTTTCTTTTCTGTTCTGGGACCTTTACATCAGCTTCGATACACTCCGCAATGTAGAATGTCAATAGAACTCACTCGGCGCCATTAATATCGAATGCGACCTCCCACACAAAAGAAACGAAAAACAGGAAAAGATGAACAAAAGAAATCAACGTAATAGGAGACTCAACGTAGTTTTCCGTATTCTTTCTCTCTTCCGGACTTCACCTTTATGTTTGTTTCCTCATTTTTGCTATCGTCTCACGCTTTGCACCAGAATTTAACATCTCAGTCTGCCTCATCATATTCTCGGACTGATGACCGAAATCTTTGACCCTACAAACTTCTCGCTGGACCTAACGTATCATGACGATAAAAGTGTACATACCAAGCATATACAGGACGTTTTATTTTAAACGCAAACCTAACTACTACACACGAACATCATCGCGCACAAAACCACGAAACCAATGGCAATACTAATTATTGCAGTCGTATCCCGTTGTTAAAACCGATACTCTACTTTAATTCGCCGTGATATCAGCTGTTTTATTGCTAGGAAAAATGTTGTCTTATTAGACACTCGTCAGGATACGCAATGCTAAATGCTTCACAAAAGAAACAATGCATTTCGATACGAATTAATTTTAGAGAACGAGCAGACGTTCTGCTTGTCAATACACCAAGCTGACCCTTGTACAACTTCTGCTCAAGTGGCTTGAGAGTCGACTTAGTAACAGGAGTGACCTTGGCTTCAGTGTCACCGGGGTCGGACCTATACAGCTGAGGATTCATATTCCGTCGTTTTACTCAGTCATTCCAGGAAAATGCCGGAATATTGTCTTTCATTAGGCGAGGACCATATACTTTCCACATTATATAATTAATTAATAATCCGTCAATTAACGCTATACAATCTGATATGACAGCGTCGTTAAACAAAACTATAAATCCTCGTATATAAATAGAATACATATTTTCATAGATTAGGCAGTGGGTGTTAGCTACAAGTGGGTTGAAAAAATTCCTGACACAACAAAAGAATGAAGGGAGATCATTTTCGAATTGATGGCAGAAAAGGAAAACTTTTCTAAATAAACCGTACGTACGCAGGAGAAGAGAGAAAAGAAATAGGTTGCTGCGTTCGTTTGATGAAAGTATAAAACAAAAGAACACAGTATTCAAATATAGGAATGTGAAGAGACATCACTTATAAAAGTAAGTTTCGTAATACCTGATGGTGTATTCCACATTCCTAAACGCAGAAAGTAACAGCTTGTAGGCAACTGGATTCTGTAAAGTAGCCTGTCTCTTTTCTTTCGTGTATTAAAGAAAAATGAGTGAAGAAAGACTCTTTTTTTTTATACATTTCAAACCATAAGCAAGGGCTTCAGATATTCTCAAATGGCTCGTTTTCAAAGTATTCAGCTACAAGAACTCGTAGAAAGAAATATCACGTTATTTTTCCCATAAAATTTTAGTGTTTAATGCAATTCTTTTCTCGCACGTTCAAACCATATATTCCATAAGTGTAAAGACAAAACTACACTTGTTCATTAAGAACGAGTCAATAAAAATATGCATTAACTGGACAAGCCCCTTCTTAAAATATCGGAATTAAAATTGTTGGTTGAAATAAAACGGGGGAAACAGTCTGCAGAACGTACTGGGCACGGGGAATTAATATTTGGTAGGAGACCTGATACCATCATGTCTCATCCTCATGTTGCGAACGACCAGCAAGGGATGATCGTACAACTTGAGCGATTGGCAGAATGCTAACAACTGCTATCAGCATAACACCAACGTGTTACGTAATATTACATGGGACTTCGGACTTAGATTTATTTAAAACAACATAAGCAACGGAAATGAATGTTTAAAAATAAGGTAAGAGGGAGCGAAGTGGATTAATCTGGCTCAGGACTAGTGACATACTTTTCTAAACGCGATAGTGACCTTCGGAGTACAGAAGGGCAAAGAATTTCTTGACTAGCTGTTCTACTATTAGTTTCTCAATAAGGACTCTCTAACCATGTAGGCTCTTAGTTAATTTGTAATATTCAAACCTTTCTGTACAACTTCGGCCATTAAATTATAGAAAACAAGTTGTATATTATTATTATTCAGTGAAATCCAGTAGTACGTCAATGTTTAATGAAAGCCTAATTTATACAAAAACTTTAGTGAAATTGAATAAAACATGAAATACCGGCCGTAGAATCCAAAGGACAAGAATACACTTATCTGTCTGGTTATCTCACAGATAGATGCCATAAACGAACGACTTGGACAGAAGGCGTCTAACACGTATAAGGAAAGGCAGACTGTCTTGTTCTTACAGGAAACACGGAACGTAAGCAAGAAAGGCATCTTCCCGATGGAATGAGCTACCAGGACAGTTCTATTTCCGACTGGGATGGGGGAAGGTTAGGCCTGAAATAACACTGGCGACCGAGCCTTCTGCTTCTATATATATACATATATAAGCTACAAAGAAGGACGATCCAAAAATTCATCACCAAACTCTACCGGATTTGCAGTTGTGTACGACTTACGACATATTTATGACCTGAGCTGCCATTTCACATCCTTTTAGTTTCATACTGCAGTTACATGAAACGTTATAACAATATAAAAATTTCTATCGTAACTGAGTTCATTATTATGACAATATTAAATTTTCTACTGATGAATGCATTGTTATGACAATACATAATTCTCTACTGTAACTACATGAAATGTAACGATATTAAGTTTTCTGCCGAAACAACGTGCAGTGTTATAAAAATATTGTTTTATTCTGTAGCTGCATGTAGTATTATTACAGTATCAAACTAAATTTACTCGTATGTCGAACACCGTGTCTAGAAGATGTAGTGGCACAGCTCCACGACTTCCTTCCTTCTTTGGATAGAATTAAATTACCAGTTTGATATTAAATCTGTTTAAAACTGCGAATTAAGCCCCGAATATTAAACGGATAGGTGGTTTCTAGACCTTATAATTTGTATGGTCGTGATGGGTGGTGAAGACCGTGACTTTTGGGACTTTTCGTATTAATTTCCCAAGAAGGACTCTTCTCAAAGGACTTAGCTAGCTAGTTAACTGGGCTGTTAACTCTGCATCCAAAAGTTCTTATAATTATCTTCGTATAATTTTTTGTTTATGTGAGAAAAATACTTCAATCAAAAGCGAAGTCGCAGACATAGACACAGAAATAGAATTTGTATTATTAGTCATTTTAATTATATATAGGCCCGCAACTGAATACGACGGACTATGCATGGTATATATTTATGTTTATGTATCGTACCGCACGTGTTCAAACATAACCTATTTTTGGACGTTCGTAGAAAATAAAGCAAATAATGATATTGGCCTCCACGTGGACGCAGTTAGAAAACGTCAAAGCGGATATTCTGCCTAAAGCCTCTCTAACAAACGCCGATGTTTTCCGTCGATTACATGGCAGCGTTGCAGGACCAGACCTTCAATACCAAGAATTTCTTTTGGTTGGAAACTTTTTGAAAGCTGTATGTCTGGCGTTAAACTGAACGAGTATTTTGTTTAACAGGTAACAGAATTGATCAGTCTTTGGCCAAGTATTTTTAATATCATAATTTAAATTAAGTTTGTTTTGATGTATCGGAACATAATTTGTCCTTGTATTTCACTAAATATTTACCATTCAAATAAGCATATTTTAAGAGAACCATATTTTTGTCACAAACCAATTCTTTTAAGAAAAATGTTATGTTATAGCATCAGAAAATGCAAATACCATTACGAAATTTTCCCAACATTACTGTGCAGCGTACGTTCAATATCAAATTTCACTGAAATAATTCAGTAGTTTCTGGAATGAAGCAAGCGGACAGACGGATACGACCTTTTCATAAGAAGTTACTTTTATTAACTTAGTGAAGGAAAACTGTAAGTTATCGTTACATATAATGTCGAAGTGACCCAAATTGCAGCATGAAGGCGTGATCATGAAGTCAGTATTGATTGTTCTGTGTTCCATTCTCTGTAGAATGCAACATACTTGCCGGGGATATGGAAGCTGGAAAATGTTTTGTTTGTTCAGGAAGAAAAATTGACAGTGCAAAAGGATTCATTTGTCTCAGTTTGTTAAACCTTTCAATTGTGTTCTTTAAGAGAGACTATTGAAGTCTAGCGGGCAACGCGAGCGAATTTTATGGGTTGAATGATAACTAAAGTCACAATATCTGTCAACATAAGTCAGAGTCATTTCTCATAGGAATCTCTGTTTTTTCTGTACACAGATTATATAATGAGAACGCATTATGGTAAAGTTCAACCGAATGTTTAGTGACAAATTTCGTTTTGGTCATTATCGATTGAAATGAAATCCCAAGAAACCAGTTGACATGTTACGTGACGCATTTCCGTTTGATAGAAATAAGTAATGTACAACCGAAGACAGGCATCTGAAGCTCTGTGTGTAAATGGAGTATAAAGAGACAGATTGTGTATAAACATACGTATGTTATACAAAGTAATCATGAACCTTTCTCCAGCAAAACACGTTTCTTATCAGCAGAATATCACAGAAAAACTAACAGTGTTTATAATCTTCAGCGTTTTACAGTATAAGATTTATTATGTGAGAAATAATTGCAACAGATTTAGGTCATTAATTGAATTAAATATACGGATTAATAGCTAATCGGACACTGATAGTAAATTAATAATAGCAAAATCAGTGATTTGTTTCTGTACATTTTCATGCTTACTTTAAATTGTCCACATATAAATACGAACTTCCGCAACCTTGCAGAGTTTGTAATTAAAAACATGTCTCATATGTAAACTATAAGCATGTGTGTGTGCTTAAAGAAAACTTTAATAGCAAAGTTTATGATTGGTTAGGTTCCATTCCTCTTCATACTTCATGGCGCTGTGCTTACAATGAAACAGCAATAGGTTAGGTTAGATTAGTAGCTTGTAAACAAGACTGAATAAAACACAGAGGAAATAAAGCGAGTAAACGATGTAGAAACAACAGAATTCTTTTATTATTTAAGTTAACCTGTGCATTACGCCAGCAATACAAACATTTGGAAGCTAACAAATGTATCGAGTCGAGGTAAATTAGATCGGAATTACTAGTAACAACCATTCTAGGCCTAATGTGTATTTTGTCGATGTGGACGTTATAGAACAGTAAACTTTAATAATAAAAGGCGAACATATGATGTCGAGTTTATGTGTTGCGTTACTAACACACCGTTTTGGTTCCTATGACAAAAAAGTGTTGAATGATTCAAAAGCTTCCAGTCAAAATATTGCCCACAATATTTTTAGTCCTGAAACAACTGGGAAATTGAATTAATTATAATGAAGTTAACTCACTCCATTTGCATGACGAATGTAACACAGGTCACTCTGTGTATGATAGTATCTTATAGTTCATGTCAGAATGTAGTATATAATTGAAGGGAAGAGAGCAATAGTGGGCTAAGCCACAAAATTGGAAGAATAAAAGAAATGTATTCATAGTATCGTCCCATATACTTATATAGAGGCAGGCTAAGTTACATGCTGTTTGGTTTCTTCAAATTCGTGGCTTACATAACATTAATAAGTGAAATTAAGGAACCACGTTTAAATTCATCTATGTTTTCCTCAGTTTTAATAATGTGCATGTTAGCCCATTCTTGTTCTTAGATATAGAGTTGTTGTCACGTGTATTTAACTTTTGACAGTGTTATTTAACAACGGCTTGTCAAAAAATCACAACACGTTTCTTGAAATTATAACTGTGATAAATATTCAGCACACCAAAATTTCTCGTAAGCGGCTATAGACGTCTTTACCATTTTTGAATCTTTTTCTTCACTGTGTTTGGATACTGAAAATCCCGTTTTAAAGTTCCAAAATTATACTAGCGTTTTAATAAATTCTATATGTTCTTTTATTAGAGAATTATATATGTACGTGTATATAGGATAATATTAAACAGGTTCTTACAATATGGTGTGAACTGGATTAATTGGCTCAGAATAGAAGCCGGCCTGTTGTAAACACAGTAACTAGTTTTATCGTTTCGTTAGTGAAAGGGAATTTGTTTTCTAGCTGAGCGACTATCAAGTTTCTTAGGATCTTGCTACATGCATTTGCTAGAATTTGATGTGAGAAGACAGAAACGTTGTGTAAGGCTTTCCACATAAGACCGAAACAAATCTAATCAGTGACAAGTCTGCACAAAATTAATGCAGATAGATGTAATAACCACACTTCAAATTTCAGCAGTAACAAGTTTATGAACTATGTAAAAAAATTAGTTGTGTATTCTTTTATTGTAAATCAATAAAATTAGAATTTCGAATACAATTATCACTAAAGTAATATGACTTTCGATATTGTGAACCAAATGAACTGTGAATATAATGACGCTTACAGTATGAAACGAGAGGGTCTTCAAACACGAAGTAAAACCTGTATATTAAAATCACCAAGAACAAAGTTCACAATGTGATTATAAAAGTTAAAACTTTGGTGAATAATAACACAGAAGTGTGGAAGGGGGCAGAAGAATAACAAGACATGAAGGACTAACACGTCAAGCAGATATTAGAATATAAAGTAGAAACAAACGCAACAAAGGTATCTTAATATAACTCTCTTGAAGTCGTGGAAAACTGTAACTTTCATTTACACTTCAAACAACTTATTTCCATAAGGACAACAAGCAATTAGAAAAGGGATTCTCTGACAACATATCGAAAAGATTTCACTTTGTAAGAACTAATGCTGATCCCGCGATGGTCTAGAACAGATGAAGTATGGTTTTGAGGACTGGAATTCCGTCAGAAATTGTATTAATCCTACTAATCTATTTGTTTGTAACGTAATAAAAGTGAAAAATGTCAAGTAGCATGTAACACGTTTTCGGAAATGCGTACAAAATTTGTTCGGGAAACCTGAAAATAAAAGAGATCACTCAGCTGGCTATACGTAGACAGAATAAGGGTCTATTTATATAGGAACGTAAAGACAACGACACGAGCCCTTGCCGATTTTTCAGAAAATATTATTCAACGTTTTTTAATGCAATTGTTTATATTGACTCCGAGCTCGTCCGTTCCACGAACGAGTCTCGCCCAACTTACGTCTCCAACGATATTTTTCCTAAAACAGTTCCATTGAAAAACGTTGAATAATATTTTCTGAAAAATCGGCAAGGGCTCGTGTCGCTATCTTTACGTTCCTATAAAAATAGACCTTGATATTTTTAAAATGGTTGTTCAAAGACACGATTGAAATCGTGGATTGGGTTATTCTAGCTCAGAACACGTTAATGAACCCTCAAGTTTCGTGAATCATGGGAAATATCTTGATCAGCTGAGCAACTGTCTGCTTTTAATATCGAATTTTCTTGACAGTTTTATGAAAAGTTACCTTGAAAGAACGCAGGAACTAGTCCGCCCTTCATGACTGAAGTACACCATAAAACAACCCTGAACTTAAAACAAGCAGCTAAATTTGCATCACCGTCTTTATTTCTGTAGAGATGTTGTTCATGTGAAATGTTGGGCCACAGTTATTTAGTCACTCTCATAGAATGGGGATGCTAACCCTAGTTTAACGTTAGACGCAGGTGTGGGTGGAAGAAGGGTGAGAAGGGAGGAAATCTAGACAATTGCCTCGTTGTGGAACAGCACAGTAGTCAGAGCAGTGCTTGTGGGAGAAACAAAATGCCGACTGGTTGATGTCAGAGTGCAGGAACTGACTCATTACAATAAATGATCGGATTAGCTCGTGGTGCAGTTGCTATGTCGCATGCCTTCTCCTTCCACACTACACGAGTTGGAATAAACTTCTCAGTTTGAGAACTCGGCAACTCTGTCATTGCAGTAAATAGTTAACCAAACAATTTTCATACTTCCAGAATTACTAATTTCGATATTAATTTAACTCGTCTGACTTCAGACAATTTAAGAGGATTTAAGAGTTCGAGCAAGAGTTGAAACATGTACACACATCGTACAAATGTGTAACTCGCTATTTTGCATGCGTTTTTGGATAAAAGGTATTTTTATTTTTGCTGATACAGACTTGAACGAGGCAATTAAATAGTTTCATTACATTTTATGTCTCAGTCATTTGACTAATGTACCCTTAATCAAATTTAACTTATTTACGTCAACAACATACTTTATCTACCTAGGTTGTTATATTCAATATGGGCCAAAAAGTGGACTAACTGCCAAATTATCATGATTTTGACGATGGTGCCACATCTTTTATCCTTCATACGACGTAATACTTACAAGGCAAATTAATCCTAGAGTTAACATTACGCTGATTCACGTGACATTTCTAATGAAATTCACTTCAAATACCAGTGTCAATGATTTCTGATAATATTCTTTAAGCAACTTATTTATTGCATCTGTGACATAACATCTGTTTCGTATTGAAACTAAGTATTTTCTCCAACAGCAGAAAGATAGACGAACGCCGAAGTGAATGGTATGTTTTCAAAGTTATTTGTATCACGTTATCAGAAATGTTCCAAGTAAAACCTAAATATTATTGACTTCCATATTTTGTCTTGAGTTGTTGTTCTTTTCTTTCGAGATAATCGATAAATTAGATTTAAGCTTCGTGTAACTAAATTCACGAAGCAGAATTCCTACTTAAGAACATAAGAGTCGCTCAACTAGCCAAGAAATTCCTGCCTTCTGTTAACAGTAACTTATAAACTAAAAATGAACTGTGAAATTTAAAATAAGAAATTTTGTAATTGTGGATAAAAGTAAGAAAAACGAGTTAATGTTTCGGGCACAAATTTCGAAAATACATCTTCAATTGCTCTGTACGATTGGTTATGGAGTGCACTTTTCCATCCTTGTAAATTGATACTGTTTTTTTCTAACAAGCTCCCTTGAAAGAGTAGGCGTAAGTAATTTATGAGGACGTCTTCAGATAAATTATTCTTACAAAAATAAAAGCACTGGATGAACTTCAACAAACGACAAAAGCAAAACAAATTTGCTTGTACACTTCTTTGTTAGCAGTGTTTTATCTGTTCTCTTCCACACTCCATATTCATGTGTAGTTTCGTACGTATACTGAACTTTATAAAATACTGCCTCCTCCCACGTCGTACGTAATTCACAATAACCACACCATTTACGCTACGAAACAAATAACTGAGAAGACACTTTTTAACGTAACATTATAGAAACAAGGCAGTATAGAACCTCATGACTTACGTGGATTAGTTAGGGCACGTACCGAATGTGATGTCCACGATTAATATTAATGCAAAGAGCAAAACATTGTTATAGACATACAATTGCATTTTCTAAAAATATTCTTCATATTAAAATCCACTGTGCCAGTC
Source organism: Zootermopsis nevadensis (assembly GCF_977971745.1). Classification (NCBI taxonomy): domain Eukaryota; kingdom Metazoa; phylum Arthropoda; class Insecta; order Blattodea; family Termopsidae; genus Zootermopsis; species Zootermopsis nevadensis. The sequence continues at coordinate 22,962 of NW_028259414.1, read as the reverse complement.
ATTTACCATCAGCTGGCTGAATTTTCTTGCTAAAACTTTGTGTAACCCTGGAACTGGGAAATTTAAGGCTATTAGAAACCAATGTCTGCCGCTGTGAAAGAGAACTGTTTCGCTGTGTAGTCGAATCCTCTCGTTAGATACTATATAATCTTAGCTATTGAAAATATTAATAATTTGTAGGTACAAGTATCTTTTATACAATTATTAAGTACCTTTGAGAAAAATTTAATGTCTCTAGTGGAAGTTTTGAAGCTGTGTCCAGGTACTGAATAAGTTTCTACAGAAGCAGCAGCCTGCTCTGGATTCAGTTCCACCACCAAGGGATTGGCCTCAACAGAAGAATCATTTGAGATATTAACGTCGTATAAATTTTTTTTACACGATATAAACAGAATTTAAAAATTTATTTTTAAAAAAACAACGACTGTTTGTGTAATATCATATTCGTTTCGAGGAACGAAATAACTCGAAGTAACTCTTACTATTACAGTTTAAATAATTAAGAAAAGTCCTCACGAAACACTGTTTTCTTTCGGACAACATTTCAACGTGAGATTGAAAAAAAAAGTATTTCCAATTTGATATCTGAGATTTTGGATGTCATAAGAATATGGAACGCTATCCTCTGGATTACATTACAGAGCAGTCTACGTTAGGTTACCAATGTTCAGAGATAGAAGGCAATCGTCGTGCTAACGTAGCTTTATTACATTTTAAGTCACACCATACTCATTTATTGAAACGAATTTATCAATAACGTCGTAATCATTTTTCTATGCATTGCCAACAAAACAGCGCATGACAATTTGCATGTGTTTTTAGGATTTATGTGGTGGTACACTGGTAAAGAGAATTACTGTGGAATGACATTTCATCCGACACGTCGTGCCACTTTCCACCCAAAGGAGACTGAGTGGTGTTGGCCATTTATAAACCTTAGTGACATTCTTATTTTCTCGGACCCTTATAAATGATCGGTGACTAGAAACAGAAATTTCAAAGAAAAAGGAAAACAGACAGGGAATTTCTTTATTAGTTCAGAAAACTGTTAGCTTCTCAAGAAGCCCTTTGCTCCGTAGCAGTGAGACGTGCGTCATCTTCACAAGTGGATAATTACATGAGAATTTCTATTACGAAAGTAATTTGCTGGTAATGGAGCATCAAGAAGATAAACTCCAGGTCCATAAGTCACCTTCTAATTCAGTTATTTTTAATAGTTTCACGCACGTTATACAAAAATATTAATTTTCGACAAAAATATTCCTCTCATATACACAAAAAATACTTGGGACAGGTTAATTTCAGTCTCACACAATAATTTTAAGTAATAAATACCTAATATTATGCAAGCCTGGAAGTAAGGTGGAGAAAAGTGGTAAATTTCCAGATTAATTTCAGTGAATTACTTACGTATGTAACTTACAGCCTTGGTACTTCAGAAATTCCTGTAAACGCTCTCTGTCCTCTTTCTTCTCCATGTCAGTCAGTAAATCATACGGCCCCTCCTATTATCATTATTCAGTGTTCTGTCTTACGACTGGTCCATTGCTCTGCCCAAAAAGAGCTCTCCAGTTTTCCCTATTCTCAGCTTCTCGTTTAAATTCCTGGAACTTCATCTCCTGTACGGCAGCAAAATTATTTATTTAGTTCATTCATTCATTTCATTAGGATTTAAAAGCTGAGACTAGATATAATAAAAAATGATATATTTTTTCTGTCCGTGTAGCAAATGAATATCTTGAATTTAGGTTTATTCTACGGTGATAAATATATTTGCAGAACAGGTTGAACAAAGATCTTGAATCTCTCGCATAATGCCTAAAATTTTATTTAAAGTCTTTTATTTCGAGACTTGTCGGAACAAAAGTTTCAAAGCTAATTTACACTAGTGGCTTTACGTGCAAGTTGCATCCTCAAAATTATAATTTGGATAGTAATTTTGAAAACACAGTCACAGTGCATTCCTGTTGGATATTTCTGATTCTCAGTTTATTTCTCAGCTGTACAGGTTATGGGATAATGAGTACCTATAACGAGTTGAGGAGGAGGAGGATATGGAAGAAAGCAAATGTGGCCGATTTTAAGGCAACTGTCACAGGATTCAACTGGAAGGACTACAGAACTTCAAGAAAATATAAATACGTAAGAACAGTCTGACCTCAGGCATTTAAACCCAGAATCTTCAAACACAAATATAAATAAAAGTACCAAATACTTAACAGTATTTGATTTATGATTTACGGAGTAAGATATTAAATATATAACATTTAATACTGCGACAGTTAGTAAATAAAACAGTTATAGTAAGAGACAACTACAGTTCTAAGTTTGAAAAAAAAGTTAATGAAATACTAAGATTTCCATGTATCTGTGTCAATTCAGAAAAAATAATATCAAGTTATGGTAGGCGACATACAGAAAAATTACATTCTTTTATGTCCAAGAAGAACAAATTTTTAATAAAAATAATGAAATGAGATGATAATGTTGCGTCATATTGTGTTGAGATATATACTTGTTCAATTTTATCAGTCTAAACACAATAAAATATTATTATTAAATATTAAAATATTATTACAATTAACATTTAAATATTTAAAATATATTAAAATGATGCTCTCAATCTAAATCGAGCATTTCAATGGAGAGCATCATTTTAATATATTTTAAATATTTAAATGTTAATTGTAATAATATTTTAATATTTAATAATAATATTTTATTGTGTTTAGACTGATAAAATTGAACAAGTAAAAATAAGGAACTCAAGTTTATCAATGTTTCAAGCCACTACTTTACTGTCCACATCTTTCTCCGACATACTGGTATCTCAAATTATTACATCTTCGTAAACCGCCTGTGAATACGATGGCTCTTGGTGGTCGGGAGTTTAAATTCATGAAGCCTCGTGGACCAAATTCAAATTTATTCTGGCATCACAGAAAAGATTTCTGCTGCACTGAGGATAACAATATCCAGGCAGATAAGACGTAAAATATTACCAAGCTTATTATCCCAGATTGAGAAGAAACATAGGAGTAATATTCCTATTAATCAGATATTAACAAACCTTAAATGGAACCTAACGAGGTGAATATATATTTAGAGACAGAATCATTTCACAGTAGAGTAAGAGTGTGATGATGAATTGTAAGTATATTGTTTACCATATGCGTGCAAGCTGTCAACCTTCATTATTTTCCCATCAGACTGCGCCCTGTCTTCCGTTGTTTTCTTAATTAAATTTTTGAGATGATAAACTTGCGTCATATTGTGATAAATATATATTTGTTTAAATCTTGTCCGTCTAATAACAATAAATTCTTATGAAATATTAAAATATTACAATAATTAACATTGAAAAATGATGGTCTAATGTAAATCGAATATTTCAATAAAGAACATCATTTGATATATTTTAAATATTTTAAATGTTAATTATTGTAATATATTAATATTTAATAAGAATTTATTGTGATTAGACGGACAAGATTTAAAATATATATTTATTATATCACAATATGACGCAACTTTACCATCTCATTTTATTTATTGTTATGGTTTGATGCTAACAAAATTGAAGAAAGTGTTTTCAATTTATTGATCTGTCGTGATAAGATTACAATACAAAATATTTTATTCTCTTGTAAAATGCGGTCATTAAAATAGTCTGACTTAAATGGAAACTGATATGGCACAACAATTTATTACGAAATCATGAAACGTCAAACTCGATAAAACTTCGTTCGTCCATTATCGAGCTATTTCATGTGGAATGAATAACGCACGGCTTAGACGCACATAACACCACATAATTTGCCAAGAAAGATTAAAAGAAACCCCATGAACCTGGTCTCCAGGCTCAGATTTGAATGTAGGATCTCCCAAACATGAAGCAGGAATCATATTTGGCTGTGATACTTAATAATTCCTTGTTACGTCATCTCTCTCAGGTTTACATAATCCCCTCAGAACTTCATTTTTGGTATGTTCTTCCTTCACTGATATAAAGCAACAGTTAAGTAATGTGTAGGTAAAATATTTTAAGTACCAGTAGAGTTGACCGCACGTAAAGTTAATAAATGAAGGTGCCGAAAGCTCGTAAGACCTTAAATGCTCGTCAGTCAAACTCTTTGCATACCTGAACCTCAACTCATTTTCTCGAAACACCTTATTTACCTGGCCACCATTTCTTTCTCCTTCAAAGATGCGGCCCCTACGTTGCTGGCAGCAGTTGCCGCAGAGACGAAGTAATTTCTGTGAGTGCCAAAATATTTTTCCATCGATGGGAGCACTACCTGTAAAAGAAGATGAACAATTTATATTTATGAGATGGTAAAGTTGCGTCATATCGTGATATAATAAATATATATTTTAAATCTTCTTATTAAATATTAAAATATTTAAAATTTATCAAATGATGTTCTTTATCGAAATATTCGATTTACATTAGACCATCATTTTTTCCACGACATGTTTCAGTTCCTAAAAGAACTATCTTCAGGTGAATATAATTATATAAAGATTCAAATTAATAATAACTTAAATACAATTTCTATATATTATTTTAGCGTACATTTTTATCAGACATTTTTCTGTCCGTGTAGCACCTGAATATCTTGAATTTAGGTTTATTCTACGGTGATAAATATATTTGCAGAACAGGTTGAACAAAGATCTTGAATCTCTCGCATAACGCCTAAAATTGTATTTTAAAGTCTTTTATTTCGAGACTTGTCGGAACAAAAGTTTCAAGGCTAATTTACACTAGTGGCTTTACGTGCAAGTTGCATCCTCAAAATTATAATTTGGATAGTAATTTTGAAAACAGAGTCACAGTGCATTCCTGTTGGATATTTCTGATTCTCAGTTTATTTCTCAGCTGTACAGGTTATGGGATAATGAGTACCTATAACGAGTTGAGGAGGAGGAGGATATGGAAGAAAGCGAATGTGGCCGATTTTAAGGCAACTGTCACAGGATTCAACTGGAAGGACTACAGAACTTCAAGAAAATATAAATACGAAAGAACAGTCTGACCTCAGGCATTTAAACCCAGAATCTTCAAACACAAATATAAATAAAAGTACCAAATACTTAACAGTATTTGATTTATGATTTACGGAGTAAGATATTAAATATATAACATTTAATACTGCGACAGGTAGTAAATAAATTAGTTATAGTAGGAGACAATTACAGTTCTAAGTTTGAAAAAAAGTTAACGAAATACTAAGATTTCTATGTATCTGTGTCAAATTCAGAAAAAATTACATGAAGTTATGGTAGGCGACATACAGAAAATTACATTCTTTTATGTCCAAGAAGAACAAATTTTTAATAAAAATAAGGAAATGAGATTATAATGTTGCGTCATATTGTGTTGAGATATATACTTGTTCAATTTTATCAGTCTAAACACAATAAAATATTATTATTAAATATTAAAATATTATTACAATTAACATCTAAATATTAAAAATATATTAAAATGATGCTCTCCATCTAAATCGAGCATTTCGATGGAGAGCGTCATTTTAATAAGTTTTAAATATTTAAATGTTAATTGTAATAATATTTTAATATTTAATAATAATATTTTATTGTGTTTAGACTGATAAAATTGAACAAGTAAAAATAAGGAACTCAAGTTTATCAATGTTTCAAGCCACTACTTTACTGTCCACATCTTTCTCCGACATACTGGTATCTCAAATTATTACATCTTCGTAAACCGCCTGTGAATACGATGGCTCTTGGTGGTCGGGAGTTTAAATTCATGAAGCCTCGTGGACCAAATTCAAATTTATTCTGGCATCACAGAAAAGATTTCTGCTGCACTGAGGATAACAATATCCAGGCAGATAAGACGTAAAATATTACCAAGCTTATTATCCCAGATTGAGGAGAAACATAGGAGTAATATTCCTATTAATCAGATATTAACAAACCTTAAATGGAACCTAACGAGGTGAATATATATTTAGAGACAGAATTATTTCGCAGTAGAGTAAGAGTGTGATGATGAATCGTAAGTATATTGTTTACCATATGCGTGCAAGCTGTCAACCTTCATTATTTTCCCATCAGACTGCGCCCTGTCTTCCGTTGTTTTCTTAATTAAATTTTTGAGATGATAAAGTTGCGTCATATTGTGATAAATATATATTTGTTTAAATCTTTGTCCGTCTAATCACAATTTAAAATTTAAACACGGCAATACTTCCAGATAGTTGGAACTCTCAATTCTGGCTGATACAAAAACATTCATCCACAAAAAGTTCATATTAAACACGACGTACATATATAGAACAACTTCGAATATGTTATTAAAATGGAATCTGGAAGAGAACATCATTGATATATGATAAACATCTGACTAAAATACAATAATATATAAAAAAAGTTGCATTTTTAGAAATTATGTTCAAGTTTATATAATTTTAATTTTATACACCTGAAGATAATTCATCTAAGAACTGAAACACGTCGTGAGAAAAAAATGATGTTCTAGTGTAAATCGAATGTTTCGATAGAGAACATCATATGGTATTTTAAATATTTTAAATTTTAAATTGCGATTAGACGGACAAGATTTAAACAAATATAATTAAATTTTGTCAAAATTCTTACAAGAAATCCATCCAGATAAATTCTGGCCTAGTGTACCACTGAAATAGGTTTCTTTTATTTATTTAAGACCATATTAAACACTCCAATGTGATAAGAGTTCATTTCAGATATCAAATCATCATGGAAAATGTGGGCATTTCTGTATCGTGAATTGACAGGAAAAGATCAAAAGTTATTCATACAGCTAACTCAGTCTAGAAATAACTTCACAGACCCTGCGTCGAGGCACGAACAGTCAGGTCGTACAACACGACTACAAAACTGAGGGTTCGGGGCTAAAGAAACCTGAAATAACTGAAAATAAATGTAAAGTAGTTACGTATATAAAGACAGATTTTTACAAAAACTCTACGTTCAGGTAAATGGGTTCATTCTCAAGAACAGAGCTTTCATTTGACATTCTAAGCTTAAAAATGCAATAAATACACTGTATTTTGTAACAAGGATCACTTTATATACACGCGCGTAGACCACGGGAATTTAGATGTCGTACCTAAAACATTAATGGTTTAGTTGTATGCTAGTGGCCAGCTCGAACGCACATAAGCCATAATGCAAGGCCAAGAAAGGTTAATATTTAAATGCTCTCTCTTCCCAGCTTTTATCTCAAATTATTATACACATACAAAAATTACCTTTCTGAAACGATTCATCCCAAGTCCCTGGATCAATCGTGATCAGCGACTTAACAACATCCTCAACCAGCAACGAACGGTCCACCAGTTTCAGCGAGGGCCTGAAATAACATCGAACATTTTCATCAGTACACGCACGGCTCTTTATAAAGAATAAATCGAACCAAACCATTCAACAAATGCCCAAGTTTATACAATTTATACGCAGTAGTCTCTTGTAACTGGTCCCACAAAAACTATCCTTAATCGCCCTGATGACGGAGGCAGTATGACCTCCGAAACGTTGGTTAACATCGACCAGACTACACGGCGCAACAACCCAGAAGACAGAAATCTTTATCTTTAATTGAATTTATTGAATACGTAAATATTCGACTTAGAAGCAATCTGATTGGCCATATGATACAAACATATCATTTATTAAAATTTTTATCATTAATATAAAAATGGGACCCTGTGGAACCAAGGGATCACTGTACTTGTATTCAAACATGCAGTTTAAGAAATATTTTATCCAATTTGTTGCTTTAATCCAAACAGGATTCAACTGTAACTGCGAGAATAAGAACCAATCACATCACAGACTTCAATAAATTCGAATCCCAATATCAAAAAAAATGTAATCCTGATTCAGCATTATAAAGTTTTTACGTGCACGTGTGTGTACGTATTTTCTCTTTTTTCACAGAGTACAACAAGTTTAACAACATTTTATTAGCAAAACAGAATTCTAATAATATTTTCTATTCTTCTTACAATAATTTAAAAATGTACGTCTGTCATATTCATCTGTGGTCTTAACTGATTCTGTTTTTAGGCAGCGCAGATTATGGTCCATTGCAGGATCTTCATATAATTCCTTTAACTCTGGACCCAACGGGACGATATATTCATTTTTACAAACCTCCCCGAAAGACAAAATCATTACTTGAGGTGATTACCTAAAACTCAAAATTTAATTAACATATACTACAGTAACTTATGAATATACAATCAAATTAGGCCAAACAGATGAACACAAAATTTTTAAGACTCGACACTGACAAAATAAGAATCGTATGGAAAAACACAAGACTAGTAAAAGATTAGCAAAGTTATGTTTTATAATTATGCGCTGTGCTGCTTCCAATTCCTATTTGCACACTTAACACAACGAAATGTCTACAAAGTCAAACTACAGAAGTAAGATTCTACTGCTGTGGGGTCTGTGAATTCTCTTCCATCTTGTGTTCGGATTTCTCGTCGTAAATATCTGAAGAAGATTTGTAGGTCTGAAGTACGTAAAAATACGTAAGGAGGATAAAGCACCATGTCAGAACTGATATAAAATTTACAGATGAGAATTAAAATTCATTTTAATTACAGCAGAATGGGATTCAATGAATTTAAGACAAGCACGCAAAAAACATTACGCAACACTTAAAAATGGATAATCTGAATAACGACGAGAAGAATCTGTTTACGTAAACTATTATAAAATACAGTTTAAAATTATAAATTTAATTATGGCACTAATATCGTATAAGTATTAGGATGAGCAAAGCAGCAAGAACTACTCGCATCGCCGTAGCATGTGATTCCAAGTGAAGCAGATCATAGAAACCCTGTCGCAAGGGCCCTGACATATAATAGTTGTTTCTGGTCCACATGGAGACAGAGGGCGTGAGCTGCACGATAATTGGACTGGTAGCGGAGCGCGGCGTACAAAGTGAGAGTGTGGGCGTGAGAACCGTAAGACAAAAGCCTCTTAGGAAATTCTATTATATTCCAGTGGTATTAATCAGCCGAGGCAAATATTTCGGAAACGCGTACACTACAATATTTATACTCAGATTCTCTACATACGAAACTGTAATCCTGTCACCTTTGAAATGAAACAGCAATGAGCTCTCTAGCCAAATAAGACTCTTATTTGCTACAGATTTCTGGGTTACGCTGGGCGAACTATTACGTTTTTCCTCGAGGTACAGGTTATAATTTGAAAGGCGATCATCCCATAATCAATTATGCTGCAAGGGGCTTTAGTATTTCATCCATTCTGTTAACCTGCCAGAATATCATCTCCAGTGCGTAAGTTCCTTCAACCGCAGTAACAGGCTCTAAAATTAATGACACCAGATTCACTTACTAAATTGTGGGTTGTGAAAGATAAAGCAGTCTTTTTTTTTAAATTCGACGTCTTTCAGATTGTCATTTCTTGAGAGACAAATTTAGAAAATGTTTTCTTTGGGGTATTTTCAAACTATTAGACTAAACATTTTGTAAAACTAAAAGTAAAGCTAAACTGCTACGGGCCACGTAGGTGCTTGGGGGGGAGAGGAGGTGTAGCTCCCACTCGTTCTCAACTCAGGCACTAGACGGAGGCAAGTAGTCAGTGTCACGACCTGGCCGCGCCTTACTCCTGGGGAAAGGACCCCTGGTACCCATTATCTGTCATAGTATCGAATGTGAACAGAAAGGAAGATCGTGTGTGTCCTGCATCATGAATATTTATCGTCCGTCACGAGGTGTTCACATTTACCTCAGCATTCGTTCCGTCTCAATTAATTCCAAAATATCGATGCGTCTGTCTTCTTCTGGAATGTGAAGTGCCGACACGGACACAGCGTCTTCACACAGCGTACTCCAACCACGAATGTCTGACAGCTTCGGGGCGTGCACTTGCAGAGATTGATTGGGTACTCGTGCCCACTGATGAGGTTTTAAGTCTTGGTGGAAACTTAAAAAAAGAGAGAAACAATGATTTATTAAAAATAAGCATGTGGTCACAAAAGTTCTGGCCGACGGACACATGTTCTGAAGGAACTGTATAAAAATAAGACCTGAAAGTGACTGATTACATTCATTATTTTGCTTTGGTAAATAATAATGTTTTGCAGACTTTTATGTCAGAATATAGAAAATTAAAATAATTTAACGCATTTAGCCAGGTTTAAAAAAATATTGGATGACGTATCTGTTAAATATCACATTTGTAGTTACAGAAAATCCTGTCCATCTCCTCAGTATGTATTAAAGTAACAACACACAATACATATAATAATAATGAAGGAATCTGAAAAATGCCCTACAATCTAGATTATATAAATAAATTATGCAAATGTTAGTGCAAAATTCTGTACTTGGTTTTGTTCTGTAACTAAATTTCTGTCTGCATCTCTTTACAGTGCCGACTCATTTTATGCAGCATATCACTTGAAATAGAAGACTAATCGAAAACCTGTACATGCAGCAAAAAGTCAAAGTGAGACTGGACTCAGGAGACACCAACAGCATTGAGATAGGTAGAGGTGTAAGACAGGGATGCTGCTTTTTAACCTGTACGGGGAATGACTTGCCAAGGAAGCTCTGGAGGGAACAGGAGACTTCAAAATTGGAGGAAGAGTGATAAAGACTGTAAAGTATACAGACGAATTAGTAGTATTGGCAAAGGAAGAGGAGGAATTACAGAACATGATGGACAAGTTAGTGGAGACAGGTAGAGAGTATGGAATGGAAATCAACATTGAAAAATCAAAGGTAATGAGGATAGCACCGAGAGCAGAACCATTGAACGTTGTAATTGGAAACCAACAGATGGAGAATGTGGAGCATTTCAAGTACTTCGGAAGCATAGTCATGACGGACGCCCTATGCACCAAGAAAGTAAAAGCAAGGATAGCCATGGCCAAGGCAGCTTTCGTCAAGAAGAGGATACTTCTCACTAGCAAGTTGGGCTTGGAGATGAAGAAGAAACTAGTGAAGTGTTACGTATGGAGCAGAGACTTGGACACTCAAGAAGAAGGAACAGAAATACCTGGAGAGTTTTGAAATGTGGTGTTGGAGAAGAATAGAGAAGATCAGGTGGACGGATCGAGTGACCAACGAAGAAGTATTGAGGAGAGTCAACGAGCAAAGATTACACGAAGGAAAGCCAACTGGCTGGGACATATTATGAGAAGGAATGGGTTACTGAGTGACATCATCGAAGGCCAGGTTGAAGGAAAGCGAGGGCTGGGAAGAAGACTGATACAGCCAACCGACGACCTTAAACAAGGAAAAAAGATGACGTTCCAGGAATTAAAGCGAGAAGCCGAGAATAGGGACAACTGGAGAGCTCTGTTTGGGCAGAGCAATGGACCTGTCGTAAGACAGAACACTGAATAATAATAATAATCACTTGAAATTGGTAATGTGACTTAAAACTTGATACCTCTTAAAAGCAACTAGTGTATATAGACCTAACCTAACCTAACCTAACCTGTGGTATAACATGCCTCTCAGAGTTCTGAAGCAGTGCAGCTGAAAGTGGCAGGGTGGTTGATGTCCTACCCAACTCTATCTGCAACACTTCCTTGCTCGTTGCTGCCACAAAGATGTTTCAGGTTCCATCTATCAAAACAACGTAGGAGAAGAGAAGTTTACACAGTACGTTCACATTTCCCACTAAACACATCAATAAATTCACAATATCTTTCAGAATATGAATCTAATATACGCGTAACATTCCTTCCAATTATAAGAATTCTTGTGAACAATATCTTGAGAAACTTTCGAAGTTACAAAGTACAATTTCCTGATCAATGCGTATTTTACTTCAGCGTCCTGTATGGGTTTTTAAGAGACGTACGCTGTTTTATCAAAACACATGCACATCATAGCATAACACTGTCGGTTTTAAATTGGTCCAGTTGGAGATACACAGATTTATTAAATATTTCAATTTCCCTCAAAAAAACATAATTTATTTCTGCTGCAATCTTGGCAACCTCACCGGGACACCATTTTGTTTGTGGACGTCTCACCCCAAACCACATAATAAGGGAGAAAAATACTGTAAAGGGACCAACATTTTATAATTTTTATACTACGCTAGAAAACACTACACGTCGGAACATTAAAGAAGTATCATACGCCAAACAATTTCATTACCAAGAGAAATAAAATCCTTCTTTCTCTACATAAAGCTAGATTTTGATAATTTCAGATTAGATTATGAGAATGAGCAATTTCCAATCATAATTTTAAAAATACTTATACTTTGCCCAAATTTTCTTAAAATAAACTCTACTGAAATAATAAATGTCCTTATTCGTTATGGAAATGAAGGGAAATCGTAAGCGTGAAACTGTAATACGTCAAGGATCTATTTTGTTGTTATTAATCGTTAAAAACAAACTTTCTGTTAATACTGTCACATTCCCCGTGATGCCCCTTTGCCTGATGAATCATGAGTCACTTCATCGTAGAGTTCGTCAGCACGGACCACGTAGCAACTCTGACGATCGATGCTATCGTAACAAAACTTAATAGTTTGCTTTCAAATTTCATAATTTCAAAGCTAAAAAGTATTAATACCAGTGAACAACGAGGAGGAGTCTTGTGAACGAGGTAACGAATCCCACCTCATACGTTTGTAACGCAGCCAAGATGGCATTACTGGTTGTGGGGAAATTAGAGGGTATAAAGTTGGTATGGCTTCTAATTGCATGAGAGACATACCAAATTTAGTGATAACACAAAATGAATCTAAAATAATTAGTGGGATGTACACATGTGAACTAAAACCGTGTAATAATAACATAAGACCACCTTTCCTTACAAAAAAGAAAAGCATTCCAATGTTTCTAAATTCAAAAGACTATAAACTTAATTACGTATACGTAACAGCTCAGTTTCAATTGGAATAAACTTAAATAGTTTCTTGTAACGTTACGTAAGCCATCGCTATTGCAGAACGTGGCAAGAAAATTAGAACACAGAGGATTACGTTGTCACCTTTCAATAATTCTGTCATCGTCATCCACAATCATAACAGAAGCCTTGCGGACACTACTCTGATTGAAATCCTTGCTGAAGAAGTGATACTGCGTTGTTACCCAGCCCACGTACACATGAGTCGGGTCCTGTCCAGGGAAGATCCTTACACCACAGAAGTACTCGTTGATGAGTCGAATATCTCGTTGCCAATAGATTCCGCTCCTGAGACAGCTGGGACAGACATTACTTTTGGACTTCTGTCTGGGATGGCAGGTGGAATAATTCTCGAGTCCATCCGAAAGCAATCTGTTTACTCGTTAATTAATTTATATTTATTACTGAAATAAAATTAGCAGAATATGAAGTAACGCACAACTGAATAAGAGGGCAGCTTAGCCCCCCAACTGCAGAATACCAAAAGAATTAGAGACAGTACATGAGAAATTTTATACACAGAGGAACAAAAGTCATATCAAAATTAAACACCGTCTGTAACAAGCCCTGAAGATGGATAAGGAAGCCAAAACATAACCTTTTATTAAATAGAAGTCGAATGGATATTTCATGTACCTCTTATTACAACCTTATTGTATAGAAGCTCACCTGCGAGACCCTCGCTCGTGGTGTCCGCACATGTAGTCTACTAGTGCGGCCCATGCCAACTGGTTTTCTCTCAGGACTGACATCTCCATCCATCCATCCATCCATCTGGAGTTCTTCCCTTCTTCAGACGACCATTGCTTGAATCACGTTTACGAGAGAAGAATCTATGATAAAATTTATATTTTAAAATAATTCGACAGTTCCAATTACATGTCAATTCTACTTTCAGCTCTTATGTCCATGACTTTGTCCTTCCTATCGAAAAGCAACGACAAGATTCAGAAATATTGGTGGCCGAGAAATAGACATCCTGAACCGAATAAACTTGTCAATGTTGCTCTTGAAGTACCTGCTACATAGGTCACAGTCAAGACAGGTTATTCTACGAGATGTTCTAACTGTGAGATGTTGCAAAATGTGCGACAGAAAGCAGTAGACAGACACGGATCGAGGACGAGTCCGGCAGAGACATAGTGAGGCATTCGCCGAGGTTGGCATGCATCCCTTGGTGAGAGTTTTGAAAAAAAAATTCAAAATTTTTCGAAAAATCAAAAAACGATGGAAATTGTCTGAAAAGCTCACAACACCCAAAAATTTTGAAATTTTTGAAAGTGGAATTTTTCAAAATTTCTTGGTTTTGTGCGCTTTTTGGACAATTTCCAGCGTTTTTTGATTTTTTACATTTTTTTTCAAAATTTTTCGAAAAATCAAAAATGTTTCAAGCCATTAAATTCCAGCCACTACTTTACTGTCCACATCTTTCTCCGACATACTGGTATCTCAAATTATTATATCTTCGTAAACCGCCTGTGAGTACGATGGCTATTGGTGGTCGGGAGTTTAAATTCATGAAGCCTCGTGGGCCAAATTCAAATTTATTCTGGCATCACAGAAAAGATTTCTGCTGCACTGAGGATAACAATATCCAGGCAGATAAGACGTAAAATATTACCAAGCTTATTATCCCAGATTGAGAAGAAACATAGGAGTAATATTCCTATTAATCAGATATTAACAAACCTTAAATGGAACCTTACGAGGTGAATATATATTTAGAGACAGAATTATTTCACAGTAGAGTAAGAGTGTGATGATGAATCGTAAGTATATTGTTTACCATATGCGTGCAAGCTGTCAACCTTCATTATTTTCCCATCAGACTGCGCCCTGTCTTCCGTTGTTTTCTTAATTAAATTTTTGAGATGATAAACTTGCGTCATATTGTGATAAATATATATTTGTTTAAATCTCGTCCGTCTAATCACAATTTAAAATTTAAACACGGCAATACTTCCAGATAGTTGGAACTCTCAATTCTGGCTGATACAAAAACATTCACCCACACAAAAAGTCATATTAAACACGACGTACATATATAGAACAACTTCGAATATGTTATTAAAATGGAATCTGGAAGAGAACATCATTGATATATGATAAACATCTGACTAAAATACAATAATATATAAAAAAAGTTGCATTTTTAGAAATTATGTTCAAGTTTATATAATTTTAATTTTATACACCTGAAGATAATTCATCTAAGAACTGAAACACGTCGTGAGAAAAAAATGATGTTCTAGTGTAAATCGAATGTTTCGATAGAGAACATCATATGGTATTTTAAATATTTTAAATTTTAAATTGCGATTAGACGGACAAGATTTAAACAAATATAATTAAATTTTGTCAAAATTCTTACAAGAAATCCATCCAGATAAATTCTGGCCTAGTGTACCACTGAAATAGGTTTCTTTTATTTATTTAAGACCATATTAAACACTCCAATGTGATAAGAGTTCATTTCAGATATCAAATCATCATGGAAAATGTGGGCATTTCTGTATCGTGAATTGACAGGAAAAGATCAAAAGTTATTCATACAGCTAACTCAGTCTAGAAATAACTTCACAGACCCTGCGTCGAGGCACGAACAGTCAGGTCGTACAACACGACTACAAAACTGAGGGTTCGGGGCTAAAGAAACCTGAAATAACTGAAAATAAATGTAAAGTAGTTACGTATATAAAGACAGATTTTTACAAAAACTCTACGTTCAGGTAAATGGGTTCATTCTCAAGAACAGAGCTTTCATTTGACATTCTAAGCTTAAAAATGCAATAAATACACTGTATTTTGTAACAAGGATCACTTTATATACACGCGCGTAGACCACGGGAATTTAGATGTCGTACCTAAAACATTAATGGTTTAGTTGTATGCTAGTGGCCAGCTCGAACGCACATAAGCCATAATGCAAGGCCAAGAAAGGTTAATATTTAAATGCTCTCTCTTCCCAGCTTTTATCTCAAATTATTATACACATACAAAAATTACCTTTCTGAAACGATTCATCCCAAGTCCCTGGATCAATCGTGATCAGCGACTTAACAACATCCTCAACCAGCAACGAACGGTCCACCAGTTTCAGCGAGGGCCTGAAATAACATCGAACATTTTCATCAGTACACGCACGGCTCTTTATAAAGAATAAATCGAACCAAACCATTCAACAAATGCCCAAGTTTATACAATTTATACGCAGTAGTCTCTTGTAACTGGTCCCACAAAAACTATCCTTAATCGCCCTGATGACGGAGGCAGTATGACCTCCGAAACGTTGGTTAACATCGACCAGACTACACGGCGCAACAACCCAGAAGACGGAAATCTTTATCTTTAATTGAATTTATTGAATACGTAAATATTCGACTTAGAAGCAATCTGATTGGCCATATGATACAAACATATCATTTATTAAAATTTTTATCATTAATATAAAAATGGGACCCTGTGGAACCAAGGGATCACTGTACTTGTATTCAAACATGCAGTTTAAGAAATATTTTATCCAATTTGTTGCTTTAATCCAAACAGGATTCAACTGTAACTGCGAGAATAAGAACCAATCACATCACAGACTTCAATAAATTCGAATCCCAATATCAAAAAAAATGTAATCCTGATTCAGCATTATAAAGTTTTTACGTGCACGTGTGTGTACGTATTTTCTCTTTTTTCACAGAGTACAACAAGTTTAACAACATTTTATTAGCAAAACAGAATTCTAATAATATTTTCTATTCTTCTTACAATAATTTAAAAATGTACGTCTGTCATATTCATCTGTGGTCTTAACTGATTCTGTTTTTAGGCAGCGCAGATTATGGTCCATTGCAGGATCTTCATATAATTCCTTTAACTCTGGACCCAACGGGACGATATATTCATTTTTACAAACCTCCCCGAAAGACAAAATCATTACTTGAGGTGATTACCTAAAACTCAAAATTTAATTAACATATACTACAGTAACTTATGAATATACAATCAAATTAGGCCAAACAGATGAACACAAAATTTTTAAGACTCGACACTGACAAAATAAGAATCGTATGGAAAAACACAAGACTAGTAAAAGATTAGCAAAGTTATGTTTTATAATTATGCGCTGTGCTGCTTCCAATTCCTATTTGCACACTTAACACAACGAAATGTCTACAAAGTCAAACTACAGAAGTAAGATTCTACTGCTGTGGGGTCTGTGAATTCTCTTCCATCTTGTGTTCGGATTTCTCGTCGTAAATATCTGAAGAAGATTTGTAGGTCTGAAGTACGTAAAAATACGTAAGGAGGATAAAGCACCATGTCAGAACTGATATAAAATTTACAGATGAGAATTAAAATTCATTTTAATTACAGCAGAATGGGATTCAATGAATTTAAGACAAGCACGCAAAAAACATTACGCAACACTTAAAAATGGATAATCTGAATAACGACGAGAAGAATCTGTTTACGTAAACTATTATAAAATACAGTTTAAAATTATAAATTTAATTATGGCACTAATATCGTATAAGTATTAGGATGAGCAAAGCAGCAAGAACTACTCGCATCGCCGTAGCATGTGATTCCAAGTGAAGCAGATCATAGAAACCCTGTCGCAAGGGCCCTGACATATAATAGTTGTTTCTGGTCCACATGGAGACAGAGGGCGTGAGCTGCACGATAATTGGACTGGTAGCGGAGCGCGGCGTACAAAGTGAGAGTGTGGGCGTGAGAACCGTAAGACAAAAGCCTCTTAGGAAATTCTATTATATTCCAGTGGTATTAATCAGCCGAGGCAAATATTTCGGAAACGCGTACACTACAATATTTATACTCAGATTCTCTACATACGAAACTGTAATCCTGTCACCTTTGAAATGAAACTGCAATGAGCTCTCTAGCCAAATAAGACTCTTATTTGCTACAGATTTCTGGGTTACGCTGGGCGAACTATTACGTTTTTCCTCGAGGTACAGGTTATAATTTGAAAGGCGATCATCCCATAATCAATTATGCTGCAAGGGGCTTTAGTATTTCATCCATTCTGTTAACCTGCCAGAATATCATCTCCAGTGCGTAAGTTCCTTCAACCGCAGTAACAGGCTCTAAAATTAATGACACCAGATTCACTTACTAAATTGTGGGTTGTGAAAGATAAAGCAGTCTTTTTTTTTAAATTCGACGTCTTTCAGATTGTCATTTCTTGAGAGACAAATTTAGAAAATGTTTTCTTTGGGGTATTTTCAAACTATTAGACTAAACATTTTGTAAAACTAAAAGTAAAGCTAAACTGCTACGGGCCACGTAGGTGCTTGGGGGGGAGAGGAGGTGTAGCTCCCACTCGTTCTCAACTCAGGCACTAGACGGAGGCAAGTAGTCAGTGTCACGACCTGGCCGCGCCTTACTCCTGGGGAAAGGACCCCTGGTACCCATTATCTGTCATAGTATCGAATGTGAACAGAAAGGAAGATCGTGTGTGTCCTGCATCATGAATATTTATCGTCCGTCACGAGGTGTTCACATTTACCTCAGCATTCGTTCCGTCTCAATTAATTCCAAAATATCGATGCGTCTGTCTTCTTCTGGAATGTGAAGTGCCCACACGGACACAGCGTCTTCACACAGCGTACTCCAACCACGAATGTCTGACAGCTTCGGGGCGTGCACTTGCAGAGATTGATTGGGTACTCGTGCCCACTGATGAGGTTTTAAGTCTTGGTGGAAACTTAAAAAAAGAGAGAAACAATGATTTATTAAAAATAAGCATGTGGTCACAAAAGTTCTGGCCGACGGACACATGTTCTGAAGGAACTGTATAAAAATAAGACCTGAAAGTGACTGATTACATTCATTATTTTGCTTTGGTAAATAATAATGTTTTGCAGACTTTTATGTCAGAATATAGAAAATTAAAATAATTTAACGCATTTAGCCAGGTTTAAAAAAATATTGGATGACGTATCTGTTAAATATCACATTTGTAGTTACAGAAAATCCTGTCCATCTCCTCAGTATGTATTAAAGTAACAACACACAAAACATATAATAATAATGAAGGAATCTGAAAAATGCCCTACAATCTAGATTATATAAATAAATTATGCAAATGTTAGTGCAAAATTCTGTACTTGGTTTTGTTCTGTAACTAAATTTCTGTCTGCATCTCTTTACAGTGCCGACTCATTTTATGCAGCATATCACTTGAAATAGAAGACTAATCGAAAACCTGTACATGCAGCAAAAAGTCAAAGTGAGACTGGACTCAGGAGACACCAACAGCATTGAGATAGGTAGAGGTGTAAGACAGGGATGCTGCTTTTTAACCTGTACGGGGAATGACTTGCCAAGGAAGCTCTGGAGGGAACAGGAGACTTCAAAATTGGAGGAAGAGTGATAAAGACTGTAAAGTATACAGACGAATTAGTAGTACTGGCAAAGGAAGAGGAGGAATTACAGAACATGATGGACAAGTTAGTGGAGACAGGTAGAGAGTATGGAATGGAAATCAACATTGAAAAATCAAAGGTAATGAGGATAGCACCGAGAGCAGAACCATTGAACGTTGTAATTGGAAACCAACAGATGGAGAATGTGGAGCATTTCAAGTACTTCGGAAGCATAGTCACGACGGACGCCCTATGCACCAAGGAAGTAAAAGCAAGGATAGCCATGGCCAAGGCAGCTTTCGTCAAGAAGAGGATACTTCTCACTAGCAAGTTGGGCTTGGAGATGAAGAAGAAACTAGTGAAGTGTTACGTATGGAGCAGAGACTTGGACACTCAAGAAGAAGGAACAGAAATACCTGGAGAGTTTTGAAATGTGGTGTTGGAGAAGAATAGAGAAGATCAGGTGGACGGATCGAGTGACCAACGAAGAAGTATTGAGGAGAGTCAACGAGCAAAGATTACACGAAGGAAAGCCAACTGGCTGGGACATATTATGAGAAGGAATGGGTTACTGAGTGACATCATCGAAGGCCAGGTTGAAGGAAAGCGAGGGCTGGGAAGAAGACTGATACAGCCAACCGACGACCTTAAACAAGGAAAAAAGATGACGTTCCAGGAATTAAAGCGAGAAGCCGAGAATAGGGACAACTGGAGAGCTCTGTTTGGGCAGAGCAATGGACCTGTCGTAAGACAGAACACTGAATAATAATAATAATCACTTGAAATTGGTAATGTGACTTAAAACTTGATACCTCTTAAAAGCAACTAGTGTATATAGACCTAACCTAACCTAACCTAACCTGTGGTATAACATGCCTCTCAGAGTTCTGAAGCAGTGCAGCTGAAAGTGGCAGGGTGGTTGATGTCCTACCCAACTCTATCTGCAACACTTCCTTGCTCGTTGCTGCCACAAAGATGTTTCAGGTTCCATCTATCAAAACAACGTAGGAGAAGAGAAGTTTACACAGTACGTTCACATTTCCCACTAAACACATCAATAAATTCACAATATCTTTCAGAATATGAATCTAATATACGCGTAACATTCCTTCCAATTATAAGAATTCTTGTGAACAATATCTTGAGAAACTTTCGAAGTTACAAAGTACAATTTCCTGATCAATGCGTATTTTACTTCAGCGTCCTGTATGGGTTTTTAAGAGACGTACGCTGTTTTATCAAAACACATGCACATCATAGCATAACACTGTCGGTTTTAAATTGGTCCAGTTGGAGATACACAGATTTATTAAATATTTCAATTTCCCTCAAAAAAACATAATTTATTTCTGCTGCAATCTTGGCAACCTCACCGGGACACCATTTTGTTTGTGGACGTCTCACCCCAAACCACATAATAAGGGAGAAAAATACTGTAAAGGGACCAACATTTTATAATTTTTATACTACGCTAGAAAACACTACACGTCGGAACATTAAAGAAGTATCATACGCCAAACAATTTCATTACCAAGAGAAATAAAATCCTTCTTTCTCTACATAAAGCTAGATTTTGATAATTTCAGATTAGATTATGAGAATGAGCAATTTCCAATCATAATTTTAAAAATACTTATACTTTGCCCAAATTTTCTTAAAATAAACTCTACTGAAATAATAAATGTCCTTATTCGTTATGGAAATGAAGGGAAATCGTAAGCGTGAAACTGTAATACGTCAAGGATCTATTTTGTTGTTATTAATCGTTAAAAACAAACTTTCTGTTAATACTGTCACATTCCCCGTGATGCCCCTTTGCCTGATGAATCATGAGTCACTTCATCGTAGAGTTCGTCAGCACGGACCACGTAGCAACTCTGACGATCGATGCTATCGTAACAAAACTTAATAGTTTGCTTTCAAATTTCATAATTTCAAAGCTAAAAAGTATTAATACCAGTGAACAACGAGGAGGAGTCTTGTGAACGAGGTAACGAATCCCACCTCATACGTTTGTAACGCAGCCAAGATGGCATTACTGGTTGTGGGGAAATTAGAGGGTATAAAGTTGGTATGGCTTCTAATTGCATGAGAGACATACCAAATTTAGTGATAACACAAAATGAATCTAAAATAATTAGTGGGATGTACACATGTGAACTAAAACCGTGTAATAATAACATAAGACCACCTTTCCTTACAAAAAAGAAAAGCATTCCAATGTTTCTAAATTCAAAAGACTATAAACTTAATTACGTATACGTAACAGCTCAGTTTCAATTGGAATAAACTTAAATAGTTTCTTGTAACGTTACGTAAGCCATCGCTATTGCAGAACGTGGCAAGAAAATTAGAACACAGAGGATTACGTTGTCACCTTTCAATAATTCTGTCATCGTCATCCACAATCATAACAGAAGCCTTGCGGACACTACTCTGATTGAAATCCTTGCTGAAGAAGTGATACTGCGTTGTTACCCAGCCCACGTACACATGAGTCGGGTCCTGTCCAGGGAAGATCCTTACACCACAGAAGTACTCGTTGATGAGTCGAATATCTCGTTGCCAATAGATTCCGCTCCTGAGACAGCTGGGACAGACATTACTTTTGGACTTCTGTCTGGGATGGCAGGTGGAATAATTCTCGAGTCCATCCGAAAGCAATCTGTTTACTCGTTAATTAATTTATATTTATTACTGAAATAAAATTAGCAGAATATGAAGTAACGCACAACTGAATAAGAGGGCAGCTTAGCCCCCCAACTGCAGAATACCAAAAGAATTAGAGACAGTACATGAGAAATTTTATACACAGAGGAACAAAAGTCATATCAAAATTAAACACCGTCTGTAACAAGCCCTGAAGATGGATAAGGAAGCCAAAACATAACCTTTTATTAAATAGAAGTCGAATGGATATTTCATGTACCTCTTATTACAACCTTATTGTATAGAAGCTCACCTGCGAGACCCTCGCTCGTGGTGTCCGCACATGTAGTCTACTAGTGCGGCCCATGCCAACTGGTTTTCTCTCAGGACTGACATCTCCATCCATCCATCCATCTGGAGTTCTTCCCTTCTTCAGACGACCATTGCTTGAATCACGTTTACGAGAGAAGAATCTATGATAAAATTTATATTTTAAAATAATTCGACAGTTCCAATTACATGTCAATTCTACTTTCAGCTCTTATGTCCATGACTTTGTCCTTCCTATCGAAAAGCAACGACAAGATTCAGAAATATTGGTGGCCGAGAAATAGACATCCTGAACCGAATAAACTTGTCAATGTTGCTCTTGAAGTACCTGCTACATAGGTCACAGTCAAGACAGGTTATTCTACGAGATGTTCTAACTGTGAGATGTTGCAAAATGTGCGACAGAAAGCAGTAGACAGACACGGATCGAGGACGAGTCCGGCAGAGACATAGTGAGGCATTCGCCGAGGTTGGCATGCATCCCTTGGTGAGAGTTTTGAAAAAAAAATTCAAAATTTTTCGAAAAATCAAAAAACGATGGAAATTGTCTGAAAAGCTCACAACACCCAAAAATTTTGAAATTTTTGAAAGTGGAATTTTTCAAAATTTCTTGGTTTTGTGCGCTTTTTGGACAATTTCCAGCGTTTTTTGATTTT